>NC_057801.1:69806383-69876604 GCF_018294505.1 Triticum aestivum
TCTTCTTCTTCTTCTTCTTCTTCTTCTTCTTCTTCTTCTTGTCCTTCTTCTTCCTCTTCTTCTTCTACTTCTTCTTCTTTTTCCTCCTCTTCTTCTTCTTCTTCTTCTTCTTCCTCCTCCTCTTCTTCTTCTTCTTCCTCCTCTTCTTCCTCTTCTTTTGCTTCTTCTTCCTCTTTTTTATATATAGAGTTCAATGAAGACCAAATGCTTGTGATAGTTCGAAAAATAACATATTTAAATTGTGCATCTGAACGCAGAAAAAATACATTGATCAGTACCGCCTTTCAGCCAAAACGTGCTACTGCTACACAGAAGTACATATAAAAAATACATTGATCATCAATGATCTTTTTGTATAGAATCTAAATCGTCAACAGGAATCTACCACCGATTTAAGAACCGGCGAAGACTCCTATTGCAGCCACAGATCCTACACGTAGAGTTCAATGAAGACCAAATGTTTGGGATAGTTTGAGAAGTAACATACTTAAGGTGGTCAAATTCTTGTTAGAGGAGCGAGGTGAGACTAAAAATAGCGCCTGCCACAACCTATTTAGTACCGGTTCGTGCCACGAACCGGTACTAAAGGTGCTGGCTGGGCACCAGCATCTTTACTACCGGTTCGTGGCACGAACAGGTACTAAAGATTCCCAAAGAACCGGTACTAAAGGTCACCTCCTGCCAAGTCATTTGAACCGGCACTAATGGGAGCATTAGTGCCGGCTCATATGCGAACCGGTACTAATGTTTCACATATTAGGTCCTTTTTCTACTAGTGAGACAAGGTATAGTTGGTATACCCGGATCTCCAAGTTTTCTAGGTACTCCATCTTTGAAAGTATAATTAGCAAGCATAGTGGATATTTCAGCTTCCGGCATTTTTCTCTTATTTGTGATGATATCTTTCATATACTTTGCATAAGGAGGCATTGTCAAGATATCAGTCAAGCAAGTATGCAAAAAGACTGGCCTCAGCATTTCAGCAAAGCGTTCAAATTCTTCATCATCTTTCCTTTTAGTTGACTTGGGTGGAAAAGGCATAGGTTTTTGAACCCACGATTTTCTTTCTTTACCGTGTTTTCTAGCAATGAAGTCTCTTTTATCATACCTTTTTTTGGGTTGTGGGTTATCAAGATCAATAGGTGGTTCTATCTCAACATCATTATCTGGTTCCTTTTCATTTGGTTGAGCATCTTCGTGAACATCAACATTATCTTTTTCATTATCACTAGGTGGATGTTCATTACCAGATTGAGTTTCAGCATCAGAATTAGAGACATCATTATCATTATCAGGAGTTTTTTCTATTTCAGGTTCACTAGAAGCATCCAAAGTCCTATCATTTTTTTTCTTTTTAGAAAGACTAGGTGCATTAGCATTAGCTCTTTGTGAATCTTGTTCAATTCTTTTTTGGTGTCCCTAAGGATAAAGTGGTTCCTGAGTCATTTTACCTCCTCTAGTTGCAACTCTAACAGCAAAGTCATGCATATTATGATTCATTTCATCAAATAATGCTCTTTGTGATTTAGCAACTTGTTCTAGTTGAGTTTGAACCATAGAAGCATGTTTTCCAACACCTCTAACATCATTTGAGATTCTAAATAACCAGTCACTCAAGCGAGCAATCATATCAGAATTATATTTCAATTGTTTCATAACATTTGCATTGAAGTGGTCTTGTTTTCTAACATAGTTTTCAAACTCCTAAAGGCATTGACTAGGATGCATATTGTGAGGATTATCATTTTCATTGAACTTCATAAGAGAATTTACCTCTAGCGCCTTAGGCAATGGTGGTGTATTAAGCCCATGTATTTCTTCAATAGGAGGTAAATTTTTAACATCCTCAGCTTTAATACCTTTTTCCTTCATAGATTTCGTTGCCTCATGCATATCTTCAGGACTGAGATATAATATACCCCTCTTCTTCAGAGTGGGTTTAGGCGGTGGTTCAGGAATAGTCCAATCATCATAATTCTTTAATATATTATCTAATAATTCTTCAGCTTGTCCAACAGTTTGTTCCCAGAAAACACAACCAGCACAACTATCTAGGAAGTCCCTAGAAGCATCGGTTAGTCCATTATAGAAGATATCAAGTATTTTATTTTTCTTAAGAGGATGATCAGGCAAAGCATTAAGTAACTGGCAAAGCCTCCCCCAAACTTGTGGGAGACTCTTTTCTTTAGTTTGAACAAAGTTAAATATTTCCTGTAAGGCAGCTTGTTTCTTATGAGAAGGAAAATATTTTTCAAAGAAGTAATAGATCATATCCTGGGGACTACGCACACAACCAGGAGTAAGAGTATTGTACCAAGCTTTAGCATCACCCTTTAATGAGAAAGGAAATAAATTGAGGATAAAGTAATAGAGAGTTTTCTCATCATGAGTAAAAAGGGTGGCTATATCATTACACTTAGTAAGATGTGCCATAACAGTTTCAGTTTCATAACCATGGAAAGGATTAGATTCAACCAAAGTAATTAACTATGGCTCGACAAAGAATTCATAATCCTTATCAGCAATACAGATAGGTGAAGTAGCAAACTTAGGGTCATACTTCATTCTAGCATTCAGAGCTTCTCTGTACTTGCATAGTAATTTCTCTAGATCATCTCTATCCTTACAAGCAAGAATATCTCTAGTTGCCTCCTCACTCATAACATAACCTTCCGGTACCTTAGGCAATTCTTATCTAGGAAGGCTAGTTCTAGCAGGTGTTTCAGGAGTTTCAGTTTCAAGCTCATCATCAGATGCAATAACATCATGTTGTATAACCCTAGCAATTTGTTCACCAAGAAATTCACCAAGTGGCACATCATCATTATCAAGCATGGTACTAGCATCATCATAAGCATTATCCAAAGAAGAAGTAGCATCATCAACAACTTGCGACATATTAGAATTGATAGCATGTGGTGGTGTTGCAAGTTTACTCATAACAGAAGGTGAATGTAAAGCAGAACTGGATGGCAGTTCCTTACCTCCCCTCGTCCTTGAGGGAAATATCTTAGTCTTTGGATCCTTCAGATTCTTCATAGTGATAATATGATAATAATCCCAAGTGACTCAACAAATATTGCTATGCTCCCCGGCACCGGCGCTAGAAAAAGGTCTTGATAACCCACAAGTATAGGGGATCGCAACAGTTTTCGAGGGTATATATTCAACCCTAATTTATAGATTTGACACAAGGGGAGCTGTCGGTGTCAAAACCGGCGGATCTCGGGTAGGGGGTCCCGAACTGTGCATCTAGGCGGATGGTAACAGGAGACAAGGGACACGATGTTTTACCCAGGTTCGGGCCCTCTTGATGGAGGTAAAACCCTACGTCCTACTTCATTAATATTGATGATGTGTGTTACAAGAGTGGATCTACCACGAGATCAAGGAGGCTAAACCCTAGAAGCTAGCCTATGGTATGATTGTTGTTCGTCCTATGGACTAAAGCCATCCGGTTTATATAGACACCGGAGGGGGCTAGGGTTACACAGAGTCGGTTACAATGGTAGGAGATCTACATATCTGTATCGCCAAGCTTGCCTTCCACGCCAAGGAAAGTCCCATCCGGACACGGGACGAAGTCTTCAATCTTGTATCTTCATAGTCTTGGAGTCCAGCCGATGATGATAGTTCGGCTATCCGGATACCCCCTAGTCCAGAACTCCCTCAGTAGCCCCTGAACCAGGCTTCAATGACGACGAGTCCGGCGTGCATGTTGTCTTCGGCATTGCAAGGCGGGTTCCTCCTCCGAATAATTTATAGAAGATTGTGAACACCAGGATAGTGTCCGGCTCTGCAAAAATAAATTCCACGTACCACCGTAGAGAGAATAATATTACACCAGTTCAATCTGCTGACGCCTTTTGTGGCGTGACATCACACCACTACCAAGCCTTTACTCGAATTGTTTTTATTGTACCACCTCAGCGCGTTTAGCGAAGCGGTTTCCTTGGCACGTCTTGTCAAAGCAGAGATTGTGTTCCCCTTATTCCAGGATTCCCATCAATACGGACGTGGGTAACCCAACCACGCCATTGATTGCGGCGCTTGGGGGATAAGCGAGTTTTATCAGGCCGGTGGGGACGCATGTTTGTGTACGCCCATATAAGGGGATAAAGATCCAACCCTTTTACCTGTGCCTTCTTCCTCCTTGGCTTATCCAACTCCGCGAACTCGAGCTCCAGCGCCCAAGTCCGCACTTCTCACCTCAACCTTCTCCAACTATGTCGGAGCGGGAGGAAAGTGGATGGCCTCCTCCGTCACGGAGGGGCAGATCCAGAAGCTGCGCGACGCCGGATATTTGTCCAGCAACATCGCGCACCGGCTCCCTGACGAGGGAGAGCTCATCCCCACCCCCAGGCCCCATGAGAGGGTAGTATTTCTTCCCCATTTCCTCCGCGAACTGGGCTTCCCACTTCATCCCTTTGTCCGGGGGCTCATGTTCTACTATGGCCTAGATTTCCATGATCTGGCCCCGAATTTCATCCTCAACATCTCGGCGTTTATCGTCGTGTGCGAGGCCTTCCTCTGCATCCAGCCCCACTTCGGTTTGTGGCTCAAGACCTTCAGCGTCAAACCGAAGGTTGTGAAGGGCAGCCAAGCGGAGTGCGGAGGCGCCATGGTGGGCAGAATGTCCCACGTTACTTGGCTGGAGGGCACTTTCGTGGAAACCATTAAGGTGTGGCAATCGGGGTGGTTCTACATCACCGAGCCGCGTGACCCTGAATGGGCAGCGGCCCCCGAATTCAGATCCGGCATCCCTACACGGCTCACCTCCTGGAAAGAGAGTGGCCGGATCTGGGGTGATTCGGAGGAGCTGACCAGACTCCAAGCCTGTATCCAAAAGCTGGTGGACAAGAAGCTCAAGCTTGTCAACGTAGTACAGGTCATGCCCATCCGCCGGATTCTCCCGTGCCAACGACGGGGTTTCAACATGTGGGAGTTCGATCCGGCGCAGCACCATACTCTGAGCGGGCTCTTCGACACTACGTACGAAGATGTCTGGAAGGTGCTATTCAAGGGCGCCGAGGCTCCCGCATCCGCTACCGAAGATCGCGGATTCAGCTCGCAGTGTCCGGCTGACGAGGTAAGTGATTTTATCCTTTACGGAACGCTTGTTTTCCATAGTTTGACTCTATGCGGGATCTAAACTCCCTTTACCTTTGACAGGACTGGCTGGCGAAGGCCGAACAGACTATCTGTCCGGCCCCATTGCCAGAGGACCCAGCGGACGCCCGCCTAACGGGACTACTGGCTCCGGCACCCCACGTGGTGCCGGAGAAGAAGGCCAAGAAGAAGGCCACGGGGACTCAGAAGAGTTCCCGTTTTCAGGTTCTATCGGATGACGACTCCGAGGCCGACTCCTCTCACCAAGGTGAGGAGGAGGAGAAAAAAGCCTCTCCCCCAGTGGGGGAGAGAAGAAAAGGAAGGCCTCCCCAACGAGGGAGGCCGAATGGTCCAAGAAAGGAAAAACTCTTCCCCCGGACTGCTCTGCCAACGCCAGTGACGACGACGAGGACTGGCCCCCAAGGGCCAAGCCCCTGGCGAGATTGTGAGTATCCGAACTCCCGAATAACTCCATGGTTTTTCTATTTTGCCACACAGTGTCTTTCTAATGCCGCATAAAACCCTACAGTCCGCCCAAGGACGATCTTCCCGCTTCGTCGAGCGGGTCCTTAGGTGCGTCGGATATGGATTCTCTTCCGACTGCCTCCACCCCCCGTGACACGGACAATGCCGAGGTGGGATCCCGGGACGGGACCCGCCCGGAGGAGGAGGCCCCGGAGGTGTCGCAGGACAACCTCCCGGACTTTGCACCGGACTCGGCTCCGGATCCCATAGTGGCTCTGGAGTCCGGCGGGCAGCCCCTTCGTAAGAAGGGCAAGACCGTGACACCGGCAGACTCCGTCCAACCGGAGGCACCGGATAGCTTGCTGGAGGCGCTCAATGGCGCCTCCATCGAAGAGGAACACTGCACTGTTATGAGTGCGGTGATTCAGAAGGTGCAGCTCGCCAAGAGCGGGCTGACTGAAGCCTACAGCAGCCTTCTAACAGGCTTTGAGGTAAGAATTTTGATATATGTAAAATAGTACCGCATAGACAGTAGCCCCTGATGCTCGGTTCGGTGTTCGGAAAGAAAAGCCGGACTGAGGATCTTAAGAAGATATACGCAGGAGTCATAAAAAATATGTCAATATGGGATTGCAGGCTGCGCTGCTGACCTCTGCCGCACTGACTGCGGAGGTCAATACTTTGAAGGAAAGCCTCGAGCGGTCCGAGAACGAGCTCGGCCGTGCCAAGAAGCAGCTCGAGGACAAGGAAGGTGAGTAACACCTTATTAAAATTGTACCTTACAGAAAAGGATTTTGGTTGCAAAAAGAATGACAAGGATAACATGGGTATTGCAGGGGCCACTAACGAGGTGGCGACCCTGAAAGAGGCGGTGGCCGTGGCCGAACGCAATGCGGCCGCGGAGCACACCGAGCGAGAGAAGCAGGAGGCGCGGGTGGCGGAGGTACAGCAAGAGCTCCAGGATCTCGTGAAAAGACATGAGAGCCTGGAGCATGACTCGAAGACTCAAGAGTCTGAGATTGCAACGGCTCTTGAGAGTGCCAAAGCCGCTAAGGCCGAAGCCTACAAGGCCCTCCAAGAAATCGAGGAATTGAAGAAAATAGCGGCGGGTAAGGCATTTTTCATGCAACGTAAGCATGTGAGTGTTAATTACCTGTTACTTACCCGAATTCGGAGCTCTCCAGGAACGTTCGCAGATCTTCCTCGCAGCGTATCCGATGCCGCCGCATTCTACCGGGCCAAGGAGGGGAGCTCGACGGAGAAGGTCTTCTGGTCTCAGTATGCTGAGGCCGGACATCCGATGCCCCTTAGCGACCAGCTGAAGCAGCTGGTCGAGCTCCACAAGGTGGCCGAACAGGCCATGAAGGGCCTCATAGTTCGGCTATGGCCTAAGGAGGCCATGCCCGGGAGCTACTTCGGCCTGGTGCGGCGGCTGGTGGATGCGTGCCCGTGGGTTGAAGTCATCAAGCATTCCGCTTGTATTGAGGGTGCCCGTCGGGCCCTTGCCCGCGCAATGGTGCACTGGGGCAAGCTGGATGCCCAGAAGCTCGTGACGGACCCGCTGCCACAGGGCAAGGAGCACCGCACGCCCGAGATGTATTATAAGAGTGTGCTGAAGGGCGCCCGCACTATTGCGGGTGAGTGCTCCAAAGATGTAATATTTGAGTAGACTCACATTTTGTTATCTTGTGCACTGAAAACTTAGTTCATTTGCACTAAGCAACACATTTTAATTTAAAATATTACCTTCTGTGCGGCTGTTTATCAAATCTGAGAGATGGCAAGTCGTCGGCTTCAGCCCCCATGCCACGAGTGCTGGGGTGTTCGGGATAAATTTGAGCACTCTTGTTCCCATATTTGGGTCCATCTAGGGAGGCGCTCAACACAACGAACAAGGCAACCGGACTTATAATGCTTGAACACTCTCACTTAGCCATAGAATTCTGTAATTTTAAATTTCGGCGAAGCCCCTAGTCTTCGGAAGGCCGAATTTGGGGCGCTATCCACGCCTGGGCCGGACAAAAACCGGCTTCTCGCTCTAAGCGGCATAAGTCTTTAGGGACTCGCAAAAAACCTCTCGAACAGCGACCAGCTCTCGCCTCATCATGACGGTCAGTTTTAGCTTTCTCCACTGAGGCGTTAACCCAGCTCAACTGGGGCGCAATCGCAGTGGTTCTCCCAGTGCTACCTTAGCCGATACAACGGAACGTAAGGTACCAAAACATGGGAGCCGGGCAAACCCAACTATTGACCCAAGACATGACTCGGAGCCGATGCATATAATGCTATAAGTTCGGGGTGCCGCACTTGTGAAAGTGTTCGGACTTATCACACCATGATTCGGGAAACGTGAGCCCCTGGTGTATTTAGCTGTACCAAAACGTATGGATGCGACATGTCACAAATGAACATATGTGTAAAAGAGAAATGCAATTGGAAGCAAAAAGGTGCTGCATTACTTATTCAAGAAAAACTGCTGTAAGTGCAGAACGATACAAATGGTGCGATAAGCAAGGGATGGGACTGTTAAACATGTCCCCCTCCAGGGGTAGGCTGCGGAATGGTGCATAAAACAGATTTAATGCTCGTAATGGAGACCACCTGGATATTCGTTGTAGCCTTTCTTCTTCCCTGGCTGTTGCATCGTGAGTTCGGCAGGTCTACTGCCGGACAGGGCCTCTGACGAACGGGGTCCTGTGGGTAAAAATAAAAAGGAAAAAGAAAAAAAGAACGACACACTTGAGAGCCCCTGTTGTGGTTGAGCCGCAGTCTGGGCCTATCGTGGTCGCGCCCCTCTCCCCATGCCCATGGTATCTTCATAGCGTAATGGTGTACGTGAAGGACCTGTCTTGACGTTTTACAGGGGCTGGGGTTGGGGCCGCACTTCTATGCGTGCTCGGAACGTGCCAGGTGGTCTTGTTGTAGGTTACTCCAGGCGCGCTTAGCTGTGTCCGGCCGCTTAACGGCCGGACTTGTGAATTGCCTTAAGAGGCTGCATTGTACTTCTGCCACGAGAGCCGCTGTATGTTCCTCCGTGCGGAGAGAACGTTCAGTGTTTCCGTTGACCGTGATGACTCCTCGAGGGCCTGGCATCTTGAGCTTGAGGTATGCGTAGTGCGGCACCGCGTTGAACTTTGCAAACGCGATACGTCCGAGCAGGGCATGATAGCCGCTGCGGAGCGGAACTATGTCGAAGATTAACTCCTCGCTTCGGAAGTTATCCGGGGATCCGAAGACCACTTCCAGTGTAACTGAGCCTGTACAATTGGCTTCTACACCTGGTATGACGCCTTTAAAGGTCATCTTGGTAGGTTTAATCCTTGAGGGTTCTATGCCCATTTTGCGCACTGTATCCTGATAAAGCAGGTTCAGGCTGCTGCCGCCGTCCATCAGGACTCTGGTGAGGTGAAATCCATCGACGATTGGCTCTAAGACCAATGCAGCGAATCCACCGTGGCGGATGCTGGTGGGGTGGTCCCTTCGGTCAAAAGTGATCGGGCAGTAGGACCATGGATTGAACTTCGGGGCAACTGGCTCCATCGCGTATACATCCCTAAGTGCACGCTTCCGCTCCCTTTTGGGTATGTGCGTTGCGTATATCATGTTTACCGTCCGCACCTGTGGGGGGAAACCCTTCTGTCCTCTATTGTTCGGCGGTCGGGTCTCTTCCTCGTCATCGCTATGCATCCCCTTGTCATTGTTTTCGGCAACTAACTTGCCTACCTGCTTGAATACCCAACAGTCCCTGTTGGTGTGGTTGGCTGGCTTTTCGGGGGTGCCGTGTATCTGGCACAAGCGGTCGAGTATTCGGTCCAAATTGGACGGACCCGGAGTAGTTCTTTTGAATGGCTTTTTCCACTGACCGGGTTTAAAGCCTTTGAATCCGGCATTGACTGTCGTATCCTCACTATTGTCGCCGTTAATGCGGCGTTTGTTTTTGTTATGACGCGACCTGCCATTACGGTCCTTGATATCCGGACTGCCAGAATTTTTGTTGAGGTTATTGCTGCGTGCTAGCCAGCTGTCCTCACCCGCGCATAAGCGGGTCATGAGTGATGTGAGGGCTGACATGGATTTCGGCTTTTCCTGTCCCAGGTGCCGGGCAAGCCACTCGTCACGGATATTATGCTTGAAGGCTGCAAGAGCCTCCGCATCCGGACAGTCGACGATTTGGTTTTTCTTGGTTAAGAACCGTGTCCAGAATTGTCTAGCCGATTCGTCTGGCTGCTGAATTATGTGGCTTAGGTCATCAGCGTCTGGTGGTCGCACATACGTGCCTTGGAAGTTATCGAGGAATGCGGCTTCCAGGTCTTCCCAACTCCCAATTGACTCTGTTGGCAAGCTGTTAAGACAATGCCGGGCTGGTCCTTTAAGCTTGAGGGGGAGATATTTGATGGCGTGAAGATCGTCACCGCGGGCCATGTGGATGTGAAGGAGATAGTCTTCGATCCAAACCGCGGGGTCTATTGTGCCATCGTAAGATTCAATATTCACGGGTTTAAACCCTTCGGGGATTTGATGATCCATTACTTCGTCTATGAAGCATAGTGGGTGTGCGGCGCCTCTGTACTGGGCGATATCACGACGGAGCTCGAAAGAGCTTTGTCTATTTTGTTCGGCCCGGCCGGACTTACTGTGTCCGGCGCGATGGTTGTCGTCACGTATCATGGGGCGCCCATGCGATCCATAGATCGATCTTGATTGTCTTGCCCTATCCTCCAATATATCTCGCAAGTCTGGAGCGTTCCCCTGTGGCCTTGTGCTTTTCGAGTGATGCCGGGGTACAGGTCTAGTGAAGGGCCTAGAGGCCTCTCTATCGCGACCACGGGGTGGTCGGTCAGCCGTATTGTCTCCTGGTGATGCGGGTTCATACGCCTCCTCCTCTAATCGGGGGAGCAGCTTGCGTTTAGGGTAGTTTTTGGAGGGGCGTTCGAGCTCATGCTCTTCGGCCGCGAGGACTTCAGTCCATCTGTCGGCTAGCAGATCTTGATCAGCTCTAAGCTGTTGCTGCTTCTTCTTGAGGCTGTTTGCCGTGGCCATAAGCCTGCGTTTGAAACGCTCTTGTTCGACGGGATCCTCAGGCACGACGAATTCATCGTCGTCGAGGCTTGCCTCGTCTCCGGAGGGAGGCATATAATCCTCTACCTCTTCTTCTGCCGCTCTCTCATGAGGGTTGGCGTCTTCGTCCTCCTGCGCTTGATCTTGCTGGAGTGGGTTGTCTTCGGCACTGTCCGGTGTATTATTATCTCCGGTGCCGGAATCTTCATTCTTGCTGTGGCAGGATTTAGAGCGGCGCCGCTGACGCCGGCGCTTAGGCTGTTTCTTGGAGGGGTCATCCTCCGCTGTTCCTTCGCCATTCCCATCCTTTGGGATATCCACCATGTATATGTCATATGATGAGGTGGCTTTCCAATGCTCGGTGGGCGCTGGTTCTTGGTCGTCTCCGGCATCGTCATCCATACCGTCGATGTCTTCGGAGTCATAGTCTAGCATGTCGGTTAGATCGTCGACAGTGGCTACCAAGTGGGTGGTGGGTGGGCTTTGAATTTCTTCGTCGTCCGCATCCCAACCATCCTGACCGCAGTCCGGCCATGGCTCTCCTGATAACGAGAGATACTTTAGCGAACTCAAGATGTCGCCAAAAGGTGAGTGTTGAAACATGTCCGCTGCGGTGAACTCCATTATCGGCGCCCAATCAGATCCGATCGGAGGGGGCGCGGGAGGTTCGGAGTCCGGCAAGGAGTCCGGCACCTCGGAGTCACGAGCTTCATGAGGGACAAGGTCAGTGTTTGGCTCTATCACTGTAGAGGTTGCAGCCCCCGAGGCGGTGTCTAGCCATCCGTCCTCGACCTGCGCAGCCGGCTCCGAATTGAAGATCGGAGTGGGTTCGAGTGCGGCCTCCAGGGCACTGTCCGGCTGCAGAGCTAAATCATGCTCGCCGTGACAGTGCGGCATGCTTGGCTGTGGCTCGAATCCATCAAGGATCAAGTCCCCGCGGATGTCAGCCGTGAAGTTCAAACTTCCAAATCTGACCTGACGGCCAGGGGCAGCTTTCGATCTGCTCCAGTTGGCCAAGCGAATTGGCCCGCAGTGCGAAGCCGCCGAATACGAAGATCTGTCTAGGGAGGAAGGTCTCACCCTGGACTGCGTCGTTGATGATGATCGAAGAAGCCATCGAGCCTATCGGTGACGGCACAGAGGAACTCTCAATGAAAGCACCATTGTCGGTGTCAAAACCGGCGGATCTCGGGTAGGGGGTCCCGAACTGTGCGTCTAGGCGGATGGTAACAGGAGACAAGGGACACGATGTTTTACCCAGGTTCGGGCCCTCTTGATGGAGGTAAAACCCTACGTCCTGCTTGATTAATATTGATGATGTGTGTTACAAGAGTGGATCTACCATGAGATCAAGGAGGCTAAACCCTAGAAGCTAGCCTATGGTATGATTGTTGTTCGTCCTATGGACTAAAGCCATCCGGTTTATATAGACACCGGAGGGGGCTAGGGTTACACAGAGTCGGTTACAATGGTAGGAGATCTACATATCCGTATCGCCAAGCTTGCCTTCCACGCCAAGGAAAGTCCCATTTGGACACGGGACGAAGTCTTCAATCTTGTATCTTCATAGTCTTGGAGTCCGGCCGATGATGATAGTTCGGCTATCCGGAAACCCCCTAGTCCGGAACTCCCTCGGGAGCCAAAGAATATTTGAAGGTATTAGCAGATGAGTTGTCAATTCAACCACACCTGGAGATTAATTATCTGCAGAAAAGTGATTAGTAGCACAGTAATATGATAGTTTTGATAGAAGTGACTGCAGCAATAGTAACAGTAACAGTGTTAGCAGTATTTTGTATCAAGTGTGATAGTAGCAGCAGCAGTAGTAACTTAGCAAGATCAATAAGGGACAAATTTGTAGGCATTGGATCGGTGACTTGTTGGATGATATTCATCATGAGACAGTTATAACCTAGGGTGATATGGCACTAGCTCCAGTTTATCCATATAATGTAGGCATGTATTCCGTAAATAGTCATACATGCTTTATTAAAAGAACTTGCATGACATCTTTTGTCCTACCCTCCCGTGGCAGCAGGGCCATATTGGAAACTAAGGGATATTAATGCCTCCTTTTAATAGAGAACCGGAACAAAGCATTAACACATAGTGAATACGTGAACTCCTCAAACTACGGTCATCACGGAGAGTGGGCCCGGTTGTTGTCACTCCGAGGTTGTGAGATCATAACACGTAGTAGGTGACTATAACTTGCAAGATCGGATCTAGAACATGGATATAATGATGAATTCATAAATGGTTCAGATATGAAATCATGGCACCCGGGCCCAAAGAGACAAGCATTAAGCATAGCAAGGTCATAGCAACATCAATCTAAGAACATAGTGGATACTAGGGATCAGGCCCTAATAAAACTAAATCGATTACATGATGAATCTCATCCAACTCCTCACCGACCAGCGAGCCTATGAAGGAATTACTCACTCCCGGTGGGGAGCATCATGGAATTGGCGATGGAGAATGGTTGGTGATGATGAAGAACGAAGATCCCCCTCTCCGGAGCCCCAAACGAACTCCAGATCTGCCCTCCCGAGGAAGAACAGGGCTTGGATGCGGCTCCATCTCATGGATTGCGATAATTCCTCTTTTCTTATTTTTTCTGGAAATATGTGAATTTATAGTATCAGGGGGGTCATCAGCGGGGCCACCAGGTGGGTACAACCCACCTGGGCATGCCAGGAGAGGGGGGCGCGCTCTGGTGGGTTGTGCCCAGCCAGGGGCCCCTCCCTGGTGGGTCTTGGCTCTAGAAATTCTTATTATTGATATAAAAGATCCTCGCAAAGTTTCATTCCATTCCGAGAACTTTTATTTCTGCACAAAAACAACACCATGGTAGTTCTGCTGAAAACAGCGTCAGTCCGGGGTTAGTTTCATTCAAATCATGCAAATTAGAGTGCAAAACAAGAGGAAAAGCGTGAGAAAAAGTAGATACGTTGGAGACTTATCAACGCTGAGCGGCTACGCTTGTTCGGACGTCTTCCCGCGACATTTGCCCTTCCTCGTAGAACATCCCTATTTTGTCGAGGACCTCCTTTATGATGATTTGGGCAAGTTCACACTGGATGTGATAGAACTCAGCTTGAAGTCGATGATCCCGGATCTCCTAGGTTCTTTGCCCATTGTAGACTATGGGCATCGCCGGATGTAGGTGACATGCGAAGGTTCTACTGATCCCGTATGTACTCCAGCATGTGGTGTAGGACATAGAATCCATCACTAAGAGTATCACTCGGTTGCTGGATGCAGCAGAAGTCGGTCTTATAGCCGAAGGCGGGCCTACCGTTCCTTGCCCTCTTGGTATTGATCTCTTCACTCCGTACGTCGTACTAAAAGATAGCTCTTTCGAGAATAGACTTGATGTGGGTGTAATCCTTTTTGTCCATGTTCTTCGACGAGTCTAAGTAAAGAGCGTTTGAGAATCGGGCGTAAAGGATGATGAGGATGGCGCACCCGCCGCTGCGAAAAATAAGTACACATCAAATTAGCCTCCATCGTGCAAATGAATGATTGAAATCGAAGGAAGGATATCCACGCAGATGACTTACGTGGGATGAGAAGGCACAAGAATCATCTCCTTGTCCTTATTGGCAACCATGAAATTGACGATGTAGTCCCTCGCTTATTCACGGTGCTCTGGGCAGACTACCAAGAAGCCCTCGTGCATGAAGTACGGGTCAGCGACACAGATATAAGGTATCTTCTCAATCCCAATGATGTAGTTCATGTACAAGGCAAAAAGGTGGACAAATGTAAATCCAGCTTCTTCAAGTGAAACATGTCAAAGATGTAATCAAATCGAAGGAAGAACTTCTCCGCAGGGAATGTGTCCACGTACAAACTTTGCCGCGGCACGTTAACCACGTAGAGTGGGTACCCTGGATTTTCCGAGGCGATGAGGCTTTTCTCTCTCCACAGCACATCATCATGAAGTCTCCTTAGATCGCCGTATATGGCCTCTACCGCTAACTTAGGTAGGATTTGTTCATCGGGGATATGCCATTTTGCCGCACCTGGGATAGGTATACGATCTTGAACCCAAGGTTGCTGAGGCGGCTGGATCATAGAAGCAGCTTTGTTGCCTTTCCTCGGTCTCTTGCTATGCTTCTTTGCTACCGGAAGGTCGTCTATAATACGTTCATCCTCTGGCAATTCAGGCACCGACTCATGATGCTCAAACCCTGAGTACTCATACTGCTGAGCCATCAATCCTCCATTGTCATAGGCGCCAGTATTGAGATAGTTTAGAGGGTCATCATTATCCTCGTTGATGGCATCATGCATTGCTTCTTCGGTGGTGGCGACATCATCAGCGACTAATGGAGCCTCTTCCTTACCCTGACCACTATCACCCGGCATGATAGGCAACGCTAATTGGGTAGGTGGGGTGTTGATGTTCATACCTTGCTGAGCTGCGTGGTCGTGGTGGGTGTCCCGGCCGCCTCCAGATGAAGCAGACTCTTTGGCCACAACAGCACCCAAGTCTTGCAATCGCCAAGCCGCCGTGGGGTCTCGTTGTCATCTCCCCCGGGTACCGGAGGAGCCAAATTCTCGTGGCCCGGTTTGACACTGGCCACGGAAACCTTGAAGACGTCAGGGGGGATTGGCCGGTTGTGGAACAATGGTTCCTTCGGCTTCACTATCGTCGCATTCCCCACGTCCACCTTCTGGCCGTTGATACTATACAGTATGGTGCACGGGGTTTCGTTGGCCTCCAAAGACATGTCTGTGACGTGAGACATCCGGAAGGCAACGGAAACGGGAGATTATACATTTATTGAAGAGGGTCGGTGTGACAGGTACCGTGAGGGCATCGAGCTCAGCCAAAAAGACAAAGCACCACCGAGAACGTCTGAGACGGAGGACGGGCTGCTATGAGCAGGTGCGGAAGCCGGTGTAGGAGCTGGTGCGGCAGCCGGTGCAGGAGGATGTGCTGGTGCAGGTGCGGGAGCAGGTCCTGGTGCAACGCTAGTCGAGCTGCTCCCAAAGAAGTCGGCAAGGGGAAAGTCCGCTGCATCTTTATTTGGATTTTGCCTGCTCCAACTGATGATAGCCGGAACCAAGACAGCACACATAGCTGCCATCTCCCGTTTTGCGGCAGCTACCGCTGCTTTGATTGTCTGACCTGATATCTTCTCAACCGCAATCTCAACCTTCTTGTCGATGTTTTCTTCAGTTAACCTCCATCTTTCCTTTTCTCCTCCATGGTCTCACGGTAGTACTTCTTCCACGTGGCACCGTCTCCGACACCGTGCACGCGTCCATACGATGGTCGACTGTCCACCGGTAGTCCTCTCAATATGTTCAAGGCTCGATTGAATGGGGTGTCCCACTTGGGCCTTGCCAACGCCTCAGACAGCGAGTCGCTTACGGCTGTGATCCTATGCTGCTCTCTCTCTGCAAAAGGAACAAGGATGTTTACAAATATGACTAAATGTGCATTCAAATTGATCGGAAGCTAAAATTAGGGGGTAAGTAAAAATTACCAACAGTCTCATGAACTCCGTCGTGACCGGGTCCGTCTCGAAAACCTTCTTGACTGGGTCCCAATGGTACCGGGCCCTGAGGACGTCACGCTCCTGCAGGGCGGTGAACTCCGCCAAGGGGTCTGGGATGCCCAGACTTTCGCATTCCGCGTCCTCCTTGGCCCATATGGACCTCTTCCCAACATAACCATGGCTTCCAAGGTGGTGGCACCCCATGTTCCTCTCTTGAAGCCCCTTCATGTACTCCGAGTTTTATTTGGCAGCTTCGGCAACGCAAGCCGCCTTGAATATTTCAAACTGCTCTTCCATAATTGTCGGATTATCCTTTACAATCTCGGAGTAGGGCTCCTTTTTGTTGATGATCCTTGCTTTTACCCTTACTTTTCAGGCGAACAACACGCAGCTAAACTTTCCCATGGTGCGTCTGTTTATCTTCTTCATTGTCGGGTCTTCATTTGGATTTTTATATTTCTTTTCATCCCGGCCCGGGAACAAGAACACCTGGTGCATCTTCGTTAGGAGGGACTGCTTCATATCTAGTATCTTCCGTAGTTTCACATCGTTAATGGTGGCGCAAAGCCCGTAGTATGCAGCCTATTTGATTGTCGTAGCACGCGCGTGCTTTCGTGGGCTCTTTTGGCTCAAAATTGCCGTCTTCCACCTCCGTGACCACCACTCTAGTAGTGATGAGCTGGTTTGGGCGTCGTTGCCTCTTTGGTTTCGGTTCTATACCGGCTCCGCCAGTCTCAGTGCCGGTCTCGGCGCCGGTCTCAATCTCAGTGCCGGTCTCGATGTCAGTCTCAGTCCCCGATGTGACAGGTGGGCCCAGCAACAACAACCGTTGATCGTCGACAAGGTTCAAATATTCGTCGGCCTCCAGGTAGACGTCGTCGCAATCACTAGAACCCTGTCCTCCATCATTGTTAGCCATGTTTCCTATGATTAAATGTAGTCAATTGATTCTAGACATAATGAAATGAATAAAGACATAAAAAAGGCCTATGTTTTGCAAGAATGTTGATTCCTTCCCGGTGCGGCAAATCCCGGGCACTCGATATGTCCTAGTTTGCAGCACAAGTCATGCTGAAATTCATGGAAAATTTCAGCATGACCACTGCTAAAAAGTGAACAAATCAAGCACCTAAAATTTGCCGGAACGAAAATGAATCAACATTCTGGAAAAACATAGGCCACTCGGCTTCATTCCCTAGAAACAACAAAAGGCCACTTGGGCACAATCGAACCACTTCAATGAAAAGATATAACATGACCACTTCAATGAAAAGATATAATCAACAATAATGGAATATGCAAATGAACATCAATGACATATATCATATAACATCAATTCTATTTTTTGTTTATAGATAAATGCCATAGCTACTGTTTTTTTTATTTTTAGCTAAATGCTTTTGTTTTTTGTTTAAAGCTAAAAGTCTAGGAAGGGATCATCTTTCAAATAAAACTTGCCTAAATTCTTTTCCTTGAAAAATAGTGGTCTTTTCAAAAATCAAAAACCTTTGCAAAATGACCTCACTAAACACTTCTCTGCCTAGGACAGAACCCAAATTCTGTTCTAGCTATTCCTTTCACACACACACATTATTTTCTCTAACCCTTCTCTGCCTAGGACAGAACCCAATTAAATTGCAAAGGAACTCCATTTTCTCTAGCCCTTCTAACCTAACAAACCTAATTAACCTACATAGTTAACCTAGTTAGTTAACCTAGCTAGTTAACCTAGTTTACCTAGATAATTAACCAAATTAAACTAGTTAACCTAACTAGTGCTCTGTCAAAGCCCTAACTAAATGTTTGCACTAGCCTAGATAATTAACCTAATTAAACTAGTTAACCTAACTAGTTCTCTGTCAAAACCCCTAACTAAATTTTTGCACTAACCTAGATAATTAACCTAATTAAACTAGTTAATCTAGCTAGCTAGTTCTCTGTCCAATATTTGTGCTATGCATGAGAGAGAGAGAGGAGGGTGGGGGCTTACAGAGGATGGCTCCGGTGGTGGCGAGGGAGGCAGAGGTGGAGAGGGAGGCAGGGGCGTCTCCGTTGACGGCGAGGGAGAAAGTTGTGGCGAGGGAGGCAGGTCGTCGAGGGTGGCTCCGGTGGCGGCAAGGGCGGCTCTGGTGGCGTTGATGAGGCCATGCGTCTCCGGTGGTGTTGGGGGCGGCTCCGGTGGCGTCGACGGCGCGTGACTCTGGTGGCTCCAGGAGCGTCGACATCGGCAGGAGATGGCGGCGAAGTGGGGTGATGGTGAAGTGGGGAGACGGCGGTGAAGTGGGGCGAGGGATTTAGGGGAGAAGTGTTGGCCGGGGTGGAGGGAAACCTGGCGGGGGTTAAGTCAGACGTAGCGATAGCGCTGGAAGTAAAAAACGCGCTATAGCTAAGTTAGCTATAGCGCTTTTCAATAAACGGGCTACTGCTATAGCTATTTATTTTCATTTTCTTTTCTTATTTCATTTTCCCTTTCTATAGCGGGGGTCAAGAAAATGTGTTGTTGCTGTATTATCTATAGCCCTTGTTATGAACACACGCTACTGCTAAGCCTTTCTCATTTATTTTTATTTTTCTTTACATTTTATTTTTTTCTTTCTCCTTTTTTTATTTCTTTCATTTTCATTTACTTTGTATTTGTTTCCATTTTATTTTCTTTTCATTAGCAGTAGCGTTTTTCATGGAAAATGCGCTGCTACAAGAATCTTAGCGGTAGCGCGGTTTGCGCAAGATCGCTACTACTATTCATAGCCTATCGGCTTAGTAGTGGGAATTTTAGTAGTTGCGATTTTCCGTTGAGAAGCGCTACTGCTACACCCGTATCAGTAGCGCGGTTCACATGCACGCGCTACTGCTATCTAGCACTAGCGCCTCATTTTAACCAGCGTTACTGCTAAATTTTTGTGTATAAGGTTTTTCCTAGTAGTGTTATGTCTTGCTGAAATCACTAATTGAATAGTACTCATTACAAAGATCACTCTCATCTTCCCAGGTTGCGACAAGTGGCGTGCTACATGTGCGCTACTAGTCGCAACCTGGAAGTTTTCCCTTTTTCGTAGATCCTTTTATTCAAAATGTTTTATCTCTTAAACCGTGCGTCCAAGTCGTGAACCGTTTTCACCGTTGGATTGCTCGCGTCGAGATCTTCTAAACTAGATCCCATGTTGATAGGTTTTTTCCCATTCCGAAAGAGGCATGACGATGACTCTCATGAAATGACAACCATGCCTCTTGCGGAAGCAAAACTGTGCCTCATGCGGAAGAAAAAAAACAAAAACAAAAATGTGTTTTTTCGTTTTCGAGAGGCACGGCCGTGCCTCTGGCGAAAGCACAACCATGCCTCTCGCGGAAGCAAACCCGTGCCTCTCGCGAAAGAAAAAAATAGAAAACACATTTTTTTTGTTTCCGAGATGCACGGTCGTGACTCTCCCGAATGCACAACCGTGCTCCTCGCGGAAGCAAAACCGTGCCTCTCATGGACGGAAAAGAACAGAAAAAGCATTTTTCTTCTCGTTTCCGAGAGCCACGGTTGTGCCTCTCGCGAAAGCACAGCCGTGCCTCTTGCGGAAGAAATAGTGTGCCTCTCGCGGAAGGAAAAACAGAAAACATGTTTTTTTCGCTTCCGAGAGGCACGGCCGTGACTCCGGCGAAAGCAAAACCGTGCCTCACGCGAAAGCAAAACTGTGACTCTCTTGAAAAAAAGCACGTTTTTCACGCAAAAATAATTTTGATTTTTTTATCCAAAAGCTAAGGGAGACTGGTGGAATACCAAAACGTCAAAAAAAACCCGGAAAAACGCTTTAAAATCGGAAAACACATGCAAAAAAACAAAATCTGAAAGGAGCGCCCAGAGCACGACACGTGGTGGGCAGCTGAGAGCGTGCCAAGTGGCGTTGATCGTTGCGACGCTCCCGAAGGAGCGTTCGTCAACTAGTTGCTCCAATGTCTTCCTTATAACGCGACAGACGAATCTCGCCAGTAAGGATGCTACATGGAACCGGTGGTGGGCCACACCAATAAGGACATGGGTCGTCCTGCCGACATCACTCATTTTTTGTTTTTCCTTTTTATTCTCTTTTTTGCTTTTATTTCTATTTGAAATGCATATATTTCAGAAACATGCATTTACTTAAAAAAGGAAAAACATAAATTTTAAAAAGTGCTCAGATAGTATAAAAACTTTATTAGCACAGTTTTTAAAATGTTGATTAAAACTTTAGAAAATGTTCTTGACGATGTAAAATTGTTTCCCCATATCAGCAAAATATATGCGAACTTTTTAAAATGTGTGTACAGTGTAAAACAGTTATTTGCGTAATGTTCAAAAATGTTTTGTGCCATTTGAATAATGTAGCTAACATCTTATTGAAGTATTCCAACGCTTGAAAAATATGTTTGTCATATTTAAAAAAATATTGCAAAGAATGTTCGCATATTTTAAAAAACTGTGTACGTTACATTTTAAAGAAAAATACTCATGTATTTTCCAGAAAAAAGCTGGTATATGTTTTTGTACATGTTTATACAATGTAAAAATATATTCTCATAGTTATAAAAAATTATTGACATTCAAAAAATATACAACAAGTATGTGGAAAATGTTACCGTGTATTCTAAAAGGTGTTCAAAATATGTATTTAAAAATGTATATTATGTATTTGTCAACTGACCAACATGTATCCAAAAACTGTTTCACATGTGCATAAAAAATGTAAAATGTGTACTGACAAAAAAGTAGACATGTATTAAAAAATAAAAAACAAGAAAACCAAAGTATGACAAAAAAATCCGTGAAAGGGAAAGAAATCAAAGTATAACAAAGAAAAGATACCAAAAACCTAGTCAAATGAAAACCATAGAAAAAATAGAAGGGACAGAAAGAGAGAAAACCTAAAGAATATCAAAGTAAAGCGAACTGACGACAACATGAGCATCAACGAACAATTGCGCTAATCTGCCAGCCCGATAGTCGCTACCCCGTACTCTATATATATATACACACATATATAGGCCGTGGAACGATTTCTCTCTCTATACCATGTCAGCGAGACTACATCAGAGGCACTAAAGGTAGCAGCTCTTGTTGACATTCTTGATAATCATAAGTTGTCCATTCATAGGCTTGCTGTAGTGTTCGAGTTACTGGCTACCACTGCTGGCACCAGCTCTTCGAACTCATTGCCTGAATCAGTTCGGCTTCTTGAGTCTCAACTTCAAGTTGAAAGACATCGATCAGATGTTATGCGATAGGAAGCCGAAGGACTGAGGAAGTCCCTGCAGAATTCAGATGCATACTTTCTGGTGCAACAGCAGGCGCTGGAGGACTTAAGCGCCAAACAAGAGAAAGTTAATAAGCTTGCTAAGCATCTTGCCAGCATTACTGGGTACGCAGGATATTGTTTCTTGAGCTCTTCTGAAGTGGTTTCAGTTCAGTAAAAGATTGCAAAATAGTAGATCGGAGACTAATATGATGGAAAATAGACCCGGGGGGCGTAGGTTTCACTAGAAGCTTCTTTCTTGAAGGCAAATAATACAGTGAGTGAACAAATTACTGTCGAGCAATTGATAGAAAAGCACAAAGTTATGACGATATCTAAGACAATGATTATGCAATATAGGAATCACGTCCGTATCAAGTAGAACGACTCCCGCCTGCATCTACTACTATTTCTCCACACATCAATCGCTATCCAGCATGCAACTAGAGTATTAAGTTCATAAAGAACAGAGTAAAGCCTTAAGTAAGATTACATGATGTAGAGGAATAAATGATGTCTACTACGCAACTTTATTCTTGTAGACACGTTTGGCCTCCAAGCGCAGAGTTTTGTAGGATAGTAGCAATTTTTCCTCAAGTGGATGACCTAAGGTTTATCAATCCGTGGGAGGCGTAGGATAAAGATGGTCTCTCTCAAACAGCCCTGCAACCAAATACAAGAAATCTCTTGTGTCCCCAACACACCTAATACAATGGCAAATTGTATAGGTGCACTAGTTCGGTGAAGAGATAGTGATAAAAGTGTAATATTGATGGTAGAAATATATTTTTATAATCTGAATAAATAAAAACAGCAAGATAGCAAATAGTAAACGGGCACAAAAATGGTATTGCAATGCTTGCAAATGAGGCCTAGGGTCCATACTTTCGCTAGTGTAATCTCTCAACAATGCTAATACAATTGGATCATATAACCATCCCTCAAAGTGCGATGAAGAATCACTCCAAAGTTCCTATCTAGAGGAGAACATCAGAATAAATTGTTTGAAGGGTACGAAACCACCTCAAAACTATTCTTTCCGTTCGATCTATTCAAGAGTTCGTACTAAAATAAAACAAAGCTATTCTTTCCGTTCGATCTATCCTAGAGTTCGTACTAAAATAACACCAAAGCAAATTCATATTCATAATACTCAATCCAACACAAAGAACTTCAAAGAGTTCCCCAAGATTTCTACCGGAGAAACAAAGACAAGAACGTGCATCAACCCCTATGCATAGATTACCCCAATGTCATCTCGGGAATCCACGAGTTGAGTGCCAAAACATATATCAAGTGAATCAATACGATACCCTATTATCACCACGAGTATTCATTCGCAAGACATATATCAAGTGCTCTCAAATCCATAAAGGTATTCAATCCGATAAAACGAAATCTCAAAGGGAAAACTCAATTCATCACAAGATAGAGAGGGGGAAACACCATATGATCCGACTATATTAACAAAGCCCGCGATACATCAAGATCGTGACATCTCAAGAACACGAGAGAGAGAGAGAGAGAGAGAGAGAGATATTAAACACATAGCTACTAGTAAAACCCTCAGCCCCGAGGGTGGACTACTCCCTCCTCATCGTGGTGGCCGCCGGAATGATGAAAATGGCCACCGGAGATGATTCCCCCTCTCGCAGGGTGCCGGAACAGGGTCTAGATTGGCTTTCGGTGGCTATAGAGCCTTGCGACGGTGGAACTTCTGATTTAGGGTAACCCCCGGGGTTTTTGGAATATATGGGAATTTATAGGGCAAAGAGGGGGTGCGGGAGGCCACCGAGGTGGGCACAAACCACCTGGGCGTGCCTGGACCCTTAGGGGCGCCCTGGTGGGTCGTGCCTCCCTCGGGGCACCCCCCAGCTGCTTCTCTAGCCATCAAGGGTGTTCTGGTCCATAAAAAATCTCCAAAAAGTTTCGCGGTGTTTGGACTCCATTTGATATTGATTTCATGCGATGTAAAAGATGAGCAAAAAACAGCAATTAGCACTGAGCACTGGGTCAATAGGTTAGTCCCAAAAAATGATATAAAATTACTATAAAATGATTGTAAAACATACAAGAATGATAATATAACGGCATGAATACTTCATAAATTATAGATACGTTGGAGATGTATCAATAAACTCAAGCAATATGTTGTAAACCCCATCTTTTTATCCTCGATGGCAACAATTCAATACGTGTCTCACTACCCCTAATTTTTCACTTGGTGAAATCACTCAAGATTGTACCCAAAGCTAAGCACCTCTCCCATTGCAAGAAAAGCCAATCTAGTTGGCCAAACCAAACCGATAATTCGAAGAGAAATACAAAGATATCAAATCATGCATATAAGAATTCAGAGAAGATTCAAATAATATTCATAGATAAGATAATCATAAATCCATAATTCATCAGATCTCGACAAACACACCGCAAAAGAAGATTACATCGGATAGATCTCCAAGAACATCGAGGAGAACATGGTATTGAGAAACAAAGAGAGAGAAGAAGCCATCTAGCTACTAGCTATGGACCACGCTTCATCGGAAGGGCAATAGAGTTTATATAGATTCCCTCTATGATTGAATCCCCCTCCGGTGGGATGCCAGAAAGGCCCCAAGATGGGACCTCATGGGAATAGAAGGTTGCGGCAGTGGAAAAGTGTTTTCATTGATGCTTCTAGTGACTTGGAAATATATGTGAATATATAGGAGGAAGATCTAGGTCAGGAGAGTCACGAGGGGCCCACAAGGTAGGGGGCGCCCCCCCTAGGGCGCTCCCTCCACCCTTGTCGCCGCCTCGTGGCTCTTCTAAGTTGCACTCCAAGTCCCCTGGGTGTCTTCTGGTCCAAGAAAAATCATCGTGAAGTTTTATTCCGTTTGGACTCCGTTTAGTGTTCCTTTTCTGCGAAGCTCAAAAACAAGGAAAAAAACAAAAACTGGCACTGGGCCCTAGGTTAATAGGTTAGTCCCAAAAATAATATAAAATAGCATATTAATGCATATAAAACATCTAAAACAGATAATATAATAGCATGGAACAATCAAAAATTATAGATACGTTGGAGACGTATCAAGCATCCCCAAGCTTAATTCCTGCTCATCCTCGAGTAGGTAAATGATAAAAACAGAATTTTTGACGTGGAATGCTACCTAACATATTTATCCATGTAATTTTCTTTATTGTGGCATGAATGTTCAGATCCATAAGATTCAAAATAAAAGTTTAATACTGACATAAAAATGATAATACTTCAATCATACTAATAAAGCAATCATGTCTTCTCAAAATAACATGGCCAAAGAAAGCTATCCCTACAAAATCATACAGTACTATAGGGATATCCCTGTTCGCACAAAAAGCTACAGAGGAAACAGTCAGAGTCCCAAAGAATTACTGGCAAAAACATTTGGCTAAACTAGGCATGGCTTATAATAGTGGCATGGCTTCATTTTTACCAGGGGCGTTAGATTAAGAACAGCTAAATATTTGGTATAAGGGCATGGGACAGTGGGTGCACCAGCAGTCAAGCACCATGTACCTAAACCGGGGCATAAAATGTAGATTCAAAGTTTGTTGCCCTGAGAAACGACATCCAAGAAATATATCTGGGTTGGTCCCATTTTTGTTCACTCTAGCCACCTACTCCTATGTGTGGATAGCAAATCTAGTCCTGGTCATACCACTGTGTACAACGTTTCCCCTATATTTCCCTTTTCGACCAAGAGACCGGTTGGATGAACAGTCTGTACTACTTTCACCCCCTTTCCTTCCTGTTTGTACCAAGTCCGATGTACATACTAAATTACCCCCCCCCCCTTATTTCTTGTTTGAAGCAAGTACAAGATTCGACTCCATGAAGTAGCTTTACCTCTAACAACAGAAAAAAATAGGTGATGTTGGACCATCCGATCAAGAGGGGCTGAGAGGTAGAAAATGATGCACATGCAGCGACGTAGCGAGCTGGGGAAGTAGAGCTAGGCCGGTTTTGAAGGAGGATATACCTGAAAGTCGTCGGGATGTTGATAGGTGAACAGCAGAAGGCCGGATCTGCCCACACTAGGGCAACGACGAAGGGATCGGAGGACCTCCCGCGCCGGCGCTCGGCCAGAGATAACGGTGTGGCCGTAAGTGGGTCTCCTCCCTCGCTGTCGACGACGGCCTAAACGCTGCCCATCCTCCCCTTCACCGGCGGAGGGGGATACATCCAGATCTGTAACCAGCGGTGAGGATAGAAAGACAATGTTATCACCGTTATCTTGTTTAGATCTGGAGAGGATGATAGTGTGTGAATAGAGCAACCCTAGCAAGCAAGCACGGAGGCTCCGGCCTATATATATATATGTATACTGGGGTAGTTTTCTTTTTTCACTCAATCAAAACAATCGTTTAAAATTGTGTACATGCCAGGTCGCCATTATTTTTGAGTTGTTGATTGTTTTCTGAAATCAAATGGTGTTACCGTGTGCCAGGTCGCACTTTGTATCGTTCAATTCTGGTACCAGACCCTCCATTAAATGAACAACCACCGCCTCATAAAATTTGTGAACAAGCCCACGGCTAAAATTATCGGAAACGTGGGCTTCCCCAACATGCATTATTATTTATATTTTCTATGTGGGAGTATCCTCAAAACAAAATGTGAGAGTACAATATTTATTGGGCCCCTTTGTATTTTGTGCTAAATTTTGACCAAAGATTTAACTGCCAAAATGTTAGTGCATGTTAACAAAAATTATATCCTTTGATTCGTATTTGAACATAGTTTTCAATGATGTAATTTTTTGTGACATGCATGAACATTTGATTAGTTAAATTTATAGTCAAAATTTGGCATAGATTATCATAGGAACCAATAAACCAGGACGGAGCTCCTCGTCTGTCGTCCCTCCTCGTGCACAACCATCTCTAGCTTTAGGGCCAGGGCATTACAAAGCTTTACTGTCACATATTCATACTATTTCAAGGTGCATTAAATCAACACATGCAAGTATCAAAAGGAAAGTCATAGCATGCATGCGTTGTAATTAATGCATCAATAAAACGCAAATTATTGAAATATATCGAGTGCATTGCTTTGATGTGTCGCGTCAACTCGTACAACAAGGAGAAGTTTGATTACAACGCCCTCTCCCTCGCTCATGAGCGTGGTGGCTCGCAGGACTAGGAGAAGCTTTCGCTACACGCCCTCTCTCCCGCACGCGGTGGACATGCAGCATTTCATTCGGTGTCAGATGGCCAGAAGCATACTGTAGTACTCCACTGCAGTAGTACCATCATTGTTCGACTTCCCGAAGAGGCGAAGAGCCAAGCGCAACCCAGACGCCCGTCTGGCAATTTCATATGTAGAGTAGTCCAGGATAGCGTGTATCGTGCCTCTATGCTTAAAATCATTGGGTCGGCTCCATGCTATGAGGCCGTCTCGAAGCATTTTTTGATTAAAATAATCTTCTGGCCCTACCTATCATCCTGGTGATTGTAGTTTGCACGCTCGTCTGGTCAAGACAGGAATATATATATATTAATTTGTGGTGGGGTAAATGTTAGAGGTTGCAGCAAATATATTGTACACTCGGGTCTTTCAGCCAAGTTTAAAGGCAAGCATGTAGAGCCAGTGCTATGATGTGTCGCTTCAACTTGTACAACTAGAAGAAGCTTGATTTTACTACTACACGCCTTCTCCCTCGCCCATGCACGCGGTGGCTCGCAGACGAGGGCAGGCTTTTGCTTACAACAAGAAGCTATACCTGCCGCACGTTGTGGACAGACAAGCAGCAGTTGATTCAATACTGTAGAAGTAGTAACATCATTGTTCGTCTTCTTGAAGAGGCGAAGAGCACGGCGGACTCAAAACCCGTGTGTGCACCATAGATATGGCTTGCCATCGCTGTCTAGATTGCACATGCCAATTCCATTTTGTATGTAACACTGAAATTACCTATTTTCGTTTATTAGCGCTTAGCCATAAAGGATTTTACTTTACTAGACGGCCTAAGCGAGCACGAGCAAGAGCGGGACCTGACGCATTTCCAGGAGCATTTCAGAGTAATCTGAAAATATTTTGGGCGGCAAAATCTAGCCGAGCCACACAAACAAGGAGAACGACAGCTGCACGAGACCCGTTGCGACCCTCCCAGGGATCGATCCCCTCTCCAGCCAATTTGAGTCGTCCGCCCATATCCGACATAACAGAGATTATGAGTGGAACTGAATTATCTCATTCACGTGCTTGAAAACGGAGGTCACATCAAATGGCACACAAGTGTCAAAATATAGCTCACCCCATGAGCGAGTGTTGATTGCTCTGTGAGTGGTCAATCATGACCTCCCGCGGATCAATCCTCATATCCAACCTATCCCAGTCGCCCACCCACATCTAACTGACGAGAGAGCTGGTTGGTTCATGATCGAGCGCAATTTTCCTCATTTAAGTGCGTGAGGTCGGAGACCACTCTTTGTCGTTGCTGGCAACAATCCAGTCGGTGAGCTAATAGAATGGCGTCATGCCGTTCAATCAAGCACTCTTATCCCCTACATATGTACGTGAAAACAATTAATACATAATAAGATGGCAATGATACCACAACAAAGCTTAAAAAACTGGCATGCACATGAAAAATGATAGGCATTAACCATTTCCATCACATGAAATAACTGACTTCATGCTGACTAGGCGAGTGATGTTGAGAAATGGTAGTTACCAAACATGGTTTTCTTCCATGCCTTTGATGTACATGGTAATTTTTATCATGCACAAACTATGACGACCCAAAATCATTAAAAATGATTATAGGATAATTGATGCATGTACAGAAGTTGTATGGTGTGAACCGGTAACAAGGCCATTCAATCTAAGATGCATACCATGTGTTTGCCGGTAACAAGATGCATACCATGTGTTTGCATGCATGAAGGGGCTAGCCAGTAGCCAGGGCTACAATCACATGCACTAGAAGACAACACATATATATGAAAAAGATTTCAAGGGTGAAGACGAAAAGGCTAGCTCAACCAATCTCATTGATTACTTGTCAAAGCCGTGGTGGCCTTGCTGACCACGAGTATGACGTGTGGCTAACCTTGGTATTTGTGGCATGTCCTCTCACCCAAGTGGTTGGAAGAGGGGTCATAGTGGTGGTAAAAGTGGACATAGTTCCTTGCATGTGGCAACGCATAGTACTTCCTCCGTTTCTTTTCAGTTTGCATATAAGATTTGGTCAAAGTCAAATTTTCTATAATTTGACTGGCTTTCTAGGAAACGATATCAACATCCACGCTATGAAATCAATAATATTAGATGCATGATGAAATTAATTTTCATAACATATAACTTAAGTATTGGAGATGTTAATACATATATAAGTATTGGAGTACATATTTGATCAGGGATCAACTTTCTTTCTTGAGTTACAATTAATGTGTTTGCACTCTTGTCCATGCATGTTGCATGCACCTAGGGTGAGCGGAGAATTATCTTGCCTTCGATTCCTCTGTGGTGACCACGCAACTCACCACCGCCACTGAAGACCCTGAGTGCCACCGCCGAGAAGGGCCTCCGCCATCTAGGCTCTACCCCCTGGATGTGCCGAGGGAGGAGAAGGTGGGGCTACTGGTTCCCTCCGCGTCGCCTATAGGGAGGAGGGGGGTGAGGCTGTAGTAGATGCATGTGTAGAAAGATGCTACTCCCTCTATATATACCATAATATTGAGCTGCTAAAACGACATATATTATGGTACGAGGGATCAGTAGATAGATTGATATGCGTGCATATGCATGTCGTTAGGACTATCTACGTGTGTAGCTAAGGCACGTAGGCGTGAATGAAACGCCGGTCGGAGTGCACGCATCCAACCTTTTGTGTTACTGAGAAAATGATGGATGGAGAGGTGATTTTCATTAGGTCGTCGTTGACGTAGCTTAGCTAGGCTGCCTTCTTCTCCTTGGATCGAGGAGATGGAGATGCATCATGCACGGCGACTCCTCGATCCGCTGGGACGTCTTTATATTGATTTGACGGCCGCTCGGTCGATCGGGTGCTCTTGTTATCCGCAAATTAACTAAGAAGAAACTGAAACTCAGTTTGTTTGAGGGAGCTCGTCGACCGGTGGACTGCAACATGAGGAGGAGGAGGAGTTGGTCGGCCGTTCCTGGACATGGATCACCTCCGGGAGGAGCACTGACGTACCTTGGAGCGCCGGCCGCCCGTGCATGCTCAGCGCCCACGCCGGACGTTGGGCACGGCACGACAGATCTCCCCCATGTTTATGTTGTGTGATGAAGAGGAGAAAAAGGAAGTCATCCTCACCGATCGAGGAGATGGAGATGCATCATGCATGCACGGCGACTCCTCGATCGGCTGGGACGGATTTGATCGGAGTTGGAGTTGGTCTGCGGCAAGGCAACCACGGCGGCGGCCCATCATGCATGCATGAGCGGGCCGGGGGAACTGCATGCAGATGCAGTGTCACTCAGCGGCCTTGCTCCTCGCGCGTCCTCTATCGGTGTGAGACCCAGCCAGTGATCACTTGTCCATGTATGCATGCATGCATGCATATCCGTCACTCCGGCGAGCAGTCCAGTCCGCCACTGATCTTCGACTCTTGCTTGGAGGAGAGGACGAGAGTCTGGAGCCGGAAACGGAAGCCAACGCCGTTTGTTTCGCCTCGTACCGTCGTACGTGTATAGAGAGAGAGAGAGCGAAGCGAGAGAGAGAGGAGGAAGGAGACGATCGAGGATGTCGTAGACAGACGGGTTCGCCGGAGAGGAAGGAGTAGACGATCGAGGCCCTCTCTCTTGTTTCCCGCGTGTGCAACGACGCCGTCGCTCGCCGGCATGCAATCCGCTCAACCATCCCCGTACGTACGTTCCTCCGTTGAAACTTGCGAGTTACAACTGCTGAATCGGATGCATGTGTTGCCGTATTTTGGCCGAGGAGGAGTGGTGGCGGCGGTAGGCGGAAGAAAGAGGAGGTATCCGGCGACCGGAGAGAAGGAGGGAGATGCATGCGTGGGTCGACTTTGGGTTGGATCACAGGCAACAACTCGAATCAGCTTATTAGATAGACTAGGTGCACGTCTAAAAAGGCGTGACTCACGCGCGCGCGCACATTGATTTTTTTAAAGAAAATGATTAATCGATTGATTGATGATTGAGGAAAGAAGTGAGGGAATTGCGCGTCGCTCGCTCGCAACGAAAGGAAGAAGGTAGCTATTGCTAGCATAGGCAGGCACCTAGTATCAAGAATGCTAGACATACAAAGACTTACACGTTTTTACACGTTTCTTCCATCTAACAACAAATCAAGGTTAACCATCCTTTAAAAGCCTGTAAATCGTTTGTACGTGTAGCATTGCCGCACCTAGTATATACAGGACATGTGTGGGACAGCCTTTGGATGGTGTCTTCCAGGATGCGCTAGCTGCACCCGAGAACACCGCAGCAGCCTGAAACCTCCCACCAGAATCCACAGCGCGTACATATACTTGGGGGTTACCAATCAAATAGAAGATCAACTTAATTAACACTACTAGTATTATTTTTGCAAACAGAAGAAACTAACTAGCCATTCTGTTCAACTACTATATCTCTAATAAGATGGATCAGTACGGCGGTGCGGCGATGAGCTCCATGATATCATACGCCATGCCTGATAGCAACATGTTACCCTGGTTCTCCTCTTTCAGCGGGTCTTTCTTGGGGTTTCCCTCCACCAGCGCCAGCTCGCAGAAATTGGGCATGTACGAGGCGTTCTTCAGATTGTGCCACGCCGCGTCGAGGCGGCCGGCACGGAGGTCGCTGAGCCCGCTGACAACCGATCCGTTCATGATCTTGTACTGGACGAGGCACTGCTGGAGGCTGCCCATGAGCCTGGTGAGGACGACCAGCGTTGACGTGACGTTGGTGGCGGTGAGGTTGGCCGCGGCGGCGGCCAGCCCGCGCGTGTCGGTTGCCGATGTCGCCGCCGGGTCGGCGGAGAGCGTGCGCACGCAGAAGCGGTAGGGGGTGAACCAGGTGGTGTTGGTCAGCGCGGCGCACGTCGACTTGATGAGGTAGGAGGATGCGCCGCCGGCCGCAGCGCCAGCCACACCAGCCGCCGCGAGAAGGAGGAGGGGGAGCACAAGAGGAAGGGACGTGTGCCGCTGGATCGCCGCCATGGCTTCACTGATTTATGTACTTGGCAGGCCGAGCAGCTGTGCAACGCCCATACTTATGCATGCCATGCATACGACGAGGGAGCGGTTAGTTGAGGGAAGTCCGGGATTTTTGTGTGGCGCCCCGTCGTTTCTTCTCTTCTCTGCGGCACAGCCCCTTCTACCGAGATTCCTTAGCTAAGAAAGATCACCACGATCTGTGATCTTGGCCGTGTAGCAGATCACTAGCAGTCCGCATGCATGCATGCATGCAGTGCTAGCTGCCGGTTTTGTTTGACACAGATGCGCTTACAAGCGGGCCCCACCCATGTAAAATCACATCAACACAGCTAAAAACTGGATTAGACGTAGCTATTACACCAATATGCCTTGTTATGTGCAACAAACCCGTAGAATAGGTGTTCTGTGCAGGGAATGTATCTGGTGCATCAATGCTTGTGGTGCTACCGGTGCACTGGATGCCCTTAACGTATTTTAAAATGCTTGATTTTTTATGTCTTTTGAAGTTGAAGTTAGCACATTCACGCAACATCGGTCTATGTTGTCGCAAAATTTCAAATCAGAATTCGAAATATTGCTCGAGGTACAAAAATAACAAATACGATACAGAATAGTACATAACATAAGTTGGGCTTTAGATTTGGTTCATTATCACATTAATGTCAAATTTGTCATTTTTGTATCTCACGCAATGTTTTGAATTTGACATGAAATGTTGTGAAAATATGCTAGATTTTTTTTCACAATTTTTCTCGTTGTGTGCAAAAGCAACACCAATAATTGATGGTTTGTGCAATTTTCTTGCTTTGAAATAAAAGGACATAGTTTCGGTTCCGAGAGCGCCTAACGCTTGTAGCGCCGTTCGTTGATCTGGCGGTCATGTTCGTTCATGGAAAGCGGTCACGTTCTAACTTCTTAATTAATGAATGAGGCAAATCTTTTGCCTCCGTTTAAAAAAAAGCCCAACAGGAATTGCATTTATAAACTATCAGGCATATATAACAGCCACTTAATGTGAAGCAACCAAAAAAATTTTGCAGGGAGAACATAAGGGGAAGATATTTCCATCTGGATCGTCTGAGATACACTGAGAGGATAACTAAAAATGGGGCTTTGGGCATATGGGAACCAAAAAATCAGTGTTGGATCTTTATACCTTCAACTGAAAGAGAGGGCCTTGGTGAACTACATATTCATGTGGAAACTTATAGTTCCCCCCAAAGCCCAAAACCAAGATATTCTTGTGGCTGATGCTTAATTACAGATAGCGTTTTAACGCTTCAGCAAAAAGAACTTGAGGAAGGAGTTCTGATGCTGAAGATGGTCGCCCAGGCAGCTTATGCCCAAATACATGGATGGGCACCTGTGTTTGGGACATTTGCAAGTTGCAGTTCTATCTTCCTGTGAATTTTGGACATGTTTTGCTTATGGGCATGACCGTTGGTCTAAGCTGGTTCCTGTAATAACTAGATTTGGGCAGTGGGACTCCTTTTCTGTTGGCTTTCTTATTTGCTACGGATGCTGGCGGCTTCTCTAGTAGAAATCAACCACTATTTTCATTTGTTATAATATTTAGTAAGATCTATCATAAGTGTCGTGGTTTTAGTTCAAATTTGAACTAAAACCATTACACTTATTATGGATCGGAGAGAGTACTACATATAGGGGCAGGGAAATTTCAGTAGTGGATAGTACACTGAGACTTGGTGAAGAAAAACAGTTCTGAACTTTACCTTCCTCCTCATCACTTTTTTTGAACTTTTCCTTCTTATCACTTGGTTGAAGAGCATGGCTGAGATTGCACCCTCTATCTACGCCAGCCTGAAAAAGTCTCATATGAAAGACCCAGCTACCACTGTTTTCTCCAGCAACTTATGAGCTGCACGCATAATAGGAAAATGAAATAGGGTACTCAAGCAAGCAGGACCAATGGTAAAAGCTCACTCAAACTTAGTCCTTTCTTTCCCTCGGTCGCCTACTGCGTTTGTTTTCACACAACATGCTAGTCCCACAGATTTCAGCCAGCCTTCAGATGCACATAGATTGTCAACTGCTGAAGATGAAGTGGCAGAAAACAAAAAATGTAACTCATACGAAGGGAGTAACAGCTTATGCACATTTCACTCATATCAATTTTCTTATTTTTTATTAGTATTTTTTGAAGTAAGGAGTACTTTGTAAGAGTGAACACATGGCGTTGGAACTTAGAGTGATATTATATACAACAACCATCTCGCACTTCAAACTCACTCAACTAGATCTCTTGTACATTCAGAGTGAGGCGTTACCCTAAGCTTTGCAATAGAAAGTGTGTGAAAATGTATTAGCAGTTGCAAGCATGCCTATGTTAATCCTTTTTAATAGCAAATAGCACATTATTTTATATAGAACATGGATCTTGTTACAGTCCTTGGGAAAAATAGAGATATAGGGGGAAATGGGGACATAGGTAGATCAATTAGCACATATTTCAGTATTTCACACACACGAAAATGACTTGGTAAATTTGGCATCGACACGCACAATAATCCCTTCATTCTGAAATGGTCTCGACACAAAGCATAGTTTCATACAACTATGTAACAGTCAAAGCTTCTTGATTAGAATTTTATGCGCATAGACAAAGAAGCTAGTAGGCTCATAGTGGACCCAATTCAGAAATATTGCATTTCAAACAAACCTCATACATATTGCGGCTCACTAATCAACAATCTTCATAAGAAAGGCACCTCGTTCACAACATAGCCCTCTAGTGTTGGAAAGAAGGCATGCGGAACAAGAGATTGTTTGAGTTGAAATTGAGTAGGCCAGACACCTTGGCGATGGAAATTGGCGACCAACTTGCCATCCATGTCAACTTGAAGCAGCCACTCGGCAAGTTTGACCAGCACGATCAACTGACCATCCCCAGGCTCGACCACCACATCCCAGTATTCATCATCATCAAGACTTTCACACCGCGCCCTAACCTCTGTAACCGGCAATTTAATATGGCACTTGAGGGTCCAGACCTCGCTTTCATAGTCCTGCAACACCCAGATGTCAACTGACATGCATCTCTCCACGATTAAAGCTGAACATGCCAAGCACTTCCGGACGGATGCAGACGTGGGCAAATCGCGCGACGGGCTGGAGCTGGTCGCTGGCGCGGTGGTCGAAGTGGATGATATCTAAGCAGTCGGCACGGTCGGGGCAGCCGTCGCCGTCTTCGTCGCTGCTGCTGGCGAACTCGTCTTCGCCGCGGACTCTGCTCTCGCCGTACAGGAGAGGGAGGGCGGGCTGGCGGGCGTGGTGGGCCCGGAGGAAGTTGGGTGGATGTGACGCGGCAGCGGAGGAGGGATTTGGGGTCGAGGCGGACGAGGATCTCCCAGGCGGCGATCTCATCTGGAAGGCCTGGGAGGAGAGGCTTCGCTCCCTCCGCCATGGTTGTCGCCGGCTGGGAGGTGCTCCCGTTCAGGTGGAGCCGGCGGCGGATGGGAGGGGCATGGACGTGTGCAAATGGGCTCAGATTACGTATAAGTATGGGATAGGCTAGACCATCAAGCTGGCATTGTAATTTGCGGGCTGGGCTTAGCCCAGAAGGAGATCGATGCTGACATATTATTTTTTTTTGTTCCTGAGAGAAGATTGTTGTTGACTTCGTAATTTCCACCCAAAAAAAACTTAAACTTACATAGTTTGAAAAAGACCCGTGCAGCCGACTGATTTCTCAGTCGGTTGGCAAGTTGGTGATTTGCATCAGCTGATGCCTGCGCAAGAGCTACAAAGGTTTGCGGTACATGCAAACAATGTTGAGGATATATAGGTTTACATTGTAAAATTTACAACAAAGTGGCTGTAGTTTAGTGGAGACCTGGGCTCGAATCCCAGCAGCCACATATTATTGTTTTTCTTTTGTTAATACATTGTTGCAGAAACCAGTGGAATTATTTTGCTCTTTTGAGCATAATTCACTTCTCTTAACCTTTTCTATTCAAATATATGCCGGTGTGTCGAAATAATGGCAAGAATAAGCGACTTCAAATAGAATACAGTAACGAACTAATTTCTGCACAAGCGTGTCTCTAGTGTCAATGACATTTTATAACGAATCTGCAGTAGCTCCAAGCACAATATCATTATGTTGTTTGGACATATTTTACTTCCCTCAATTCTTTCTTCTTGTGTTAACCTTTTCTTCCAAGCCGTGAAAATGTATCCAAGGAACACAAAGTGCAGTGCACATAATAGACCCTCATAATTAACTTACTGTCCAAGTGTCAAATTACTAAGAGTTTGAACTAGCTCCAGCCAAAGCAACATGAGCATTTCGCTAGAACAGGTTGAAATGGCTGGTATCGAATCAGCACAATCAGAGCGTCCTTTTTACGGATGGCATAGAATTCTTCTTTTATTCCAAAAGACCAAGGCCATGCATCAAGTATCACAGGTCCTGAGAGTTGAGAATCAATCTATAGGTGGATGGATAAGAGGGCAGATAGCCCCAGCGATCAAACCTCACCCGCCAAACCTCACCCGCGTTGTGTGCGTGTGCTTATAGAGATGCGTGTATTTATATATTTGTGAGCTTCTGCAACTGTATTGTGGTTTAAAAAAAATATCAAAATTCTTTACAAGCACACCCTTACAAGAAATGCAAAATTATATTCAGAGCAAAGCTTGATTGCCGCCTCTGGGCCTCTAGCTCGGCGAAGTAAACTTGTTTAAACCCAGTTGATTGGATCTAAAGACACATTTTGCCATCAATTTTAAAATTTGATTGTTTTTTGAGATGCTAATTATAGAGCAAATTAACGCATGAGCATCTAGTACTACAACTAAAGGGGGGAGGTTGATTTGAGTCGCCATATTTTATTTTTATTTTTTATGTGTTGCGATGGGGGATCGCCATTTTACCTGTACTTGCACAGAAGAACAAACAGAAAATAGCAAAGAGCTGGCGCCACACATATAGTGATACAGATACACATGCATACATAGAGAGAAACTCCAAATTATTGTTGTCTACATATATGTAGATAAAACGGGAAGGCACGGGACGGAGCTTAGAACAGTAGGAAAAGGCGCGTCACAGACACAGGACGTACGCGCGCCTTGCACACCACACGGTACAAGCCACAAGGGGCCATGAACTAGCTCGATACGATACGATACGATACGATAGATCTCGTCTTATTCTCGGCGGCAATTAAAAAGAGAACACAAACGCACACACCATGCATAACTACTACTAGTGCTCCTTCATTAGGTCCATCCATGCCATGCCATCTCCTTGTCCTGATTTGATGGATCACTTGCAGGTGCACGGGTTGCAGGTGCAGTTGGAGCCGCACTTGCACCCGCCGTTGTCGGCTCCGGTCTCGGCGGCGGCCTCGAACGACGGGGTGCCCTTGGAGGGGGCGACGCCCATGATGAGGGTCTGGGAGGTGGTGGTCACCCCCTCGTCCATCTCAGGGTACATCTTGCACCTGCATGCATACATCGATCCGAGTCAGAAATCATCATCAATCACAAGAAAGAAGTATCATCCTCGTAGATCTCTCTGAGAAATCGATAAACAAACAGACAGCGTGGATGGCCCCATCTCAAAGGGGGCGATAAACAAACAGATCCCTCTCTCGTGCTTGAGGAGCAGAGGGGGTCTACGGACATGCATGGCCTCATCTCTTAGGCAGCGGAACGAGATGGATCGAGGGAAACGAAAGAAAAGATTGAGAAAGAAGGCGTGAAGATGGGAGAGATCGAACGCAGAAAAATCAGGAGATGGTGGTTTACCCTCCGCAGCCGTTGCCGCACTTGCAGCCGGATCCGCACCCGCAGTTGCCTCCGCAGCACGACATGGTTGGTGATGATCTACTGCCCTCGAGTTTATCCGCTCTGCTCTGTGTCTCTGGTCTGATCCGATCTGCACTTGCTCTGCTTTGGAAGGGAAGGTTGTTGGTGCGCCCGTGATTTATAGAGCGGGCAGGGGGGCTATCCACCGTCCACGTCTCGGGGCTCGTGGAGGCCATGGGCTGGACGCCACTGCTGAGGTGCCCGTCGATTTCTGGCGTGTGCCGCTGTGGCCCCTCGCTGATTGAATTGAACCAACGCACGCACTTGCACGGTGGCCGCCCGCCCGTCCATCTCCATGGACGGCGGACGCGGACAAAATGCGCTACCGGCCTGCATGCATCCGTGCTCCACGTCCACGGTCGACAATTCTACCCTGCCAAGTGTGGCGTACGCCCGATTAATTATCACCGAAGCATCCCGAACATGCTAGCTCGTCACCCGCTGGGCTGGAGTGTGGTGTGGTTTTCCAGAATCAACCCGTGATAACGTTTGCCCGATAAATTGCTTGCTTTTTCTATAGAGAGAATTCCTTCTATGACACTACTCTTAAATTTGATGCCTTATGTGACACTCCCATTTTTTGCTTCCTCATGTGACCTCTTGTGTAAAATTTATGCCTCACATGACACTGCCGTCGGTTCTGTTACATCGTTCCGTCACTTTTAACCCGTCTGGACCAAATTGCCCCCGTTTGACTCGATCGAGCACCCCAGCCTTCCTCACCTTATCGCTAGCGCCAGCCTTTCTCACCCCGAGCCCGCACCTCACGCGTCGGGGCGAAACCCTAGCAGCGGCGGCGGGGCTGTGTCACCGGAAGCGCGGCGGCCGAGAGCGCCATGGAGCAAGCGGCGGCTGAAGGAGAACCAGGCGGCGGGGCGGCCGAGGGCGGGCAAGGCGGGGCGGCAGAGGGCAGGCCTGGAGGCGCGGAGGGCGGACCTGGAGGCGCAGAGGGTGGACCTGGAGGCGCGGAGGGCGAGCAACGCACCGATTTGGGCTGGTCGGCTTGGGCAGATTGGCAAGAAGGGTGAGTGCTTCGTGACCCCCACTTCCAAAATTGTATTTTCTTACTAATCGATTGTTGTATGAGATTTAGTAGCAATGTTTATGTATTTCTCTGTGATTTGCAGGATGGATCCAGAAAAGGTAGTGCATATGTTGATTGCATACTGTGATCCCTCCAAAGAAGCATATGAGCCTATCGCCGAGGATTGGACAGATGTTCAAGCAGACAACAACACAAAAGAGGCCGATGATAGTTATCTTTGCAACCCAATCCCACAGAATGAGCATGTTGGTATTGATGAGGAGAAAATGTATTTGGAGAAAGAACCTATACCTCCAAAATTGGTTCTTTTTTCTGGTAAAGAGAAAGACAAAACCAATGTTTCTGAGGATGAGAGCGAGGATGGGAGCAAGGATGGGAGCGAGGATGGGAGCGAGGATGGGAGCGAGGAGGAGCCTGAAGTAGAGGAGGAGGAGTTGCATGAGCCAGATCATGCCCCAAATATAGAGTATGACCAACAAGACCCTCCAATGACTGTAGGATCCATATATCCCAATGTGGATGTGTTTAAGTTGGCTCTTTCTCAGCATGCAGTCAAACGTGACTTTGAGTATAACACAGAGAAGAGCACACAACGTAGGTTAAGGGCCTATTGTAAAAGAAGAGATGAAGATGATTGCCCATGGAGGATACATGCTTCTACAACAGCTGATAGGCGCACTGTAATGGTAATTGTCTAACCGTACTTATTTCTGAATATATCTTGCATAAATGTTGAGGAGATTTTAGCTTACTTGTATTCCTCTTTTGTAGGTGAAAAAGAAACCTTTTGAGCACGATTGTTCTAGTACGAAAAGGAAAAAGAATGTGAAGAACGCAACTAAGTTCTGGATATGTGAGAAGGTGAAAGATTGGCTCATTGAAGATGCAACTCTAGGAGCAATGGAATTGCGAAAAAAGCTGAAAGAACACTACAAGATCAAAATCCACTACAAGAGAGTCTATATGGGTAAGCTGCTAGCCTTGAAGCAACTATACGGTGATTGGGATAGTAGTTTTAACAACTTGTATAGGTTTAAAGCACAAGTTGAAAGTTGCTGCCCTAATAGCACAGTGCAGATCGACCATCATACCATAAATGGTAAAATAAGGTTTAGACGAATTTTTGTTGCTCTCAAACCTTGCATAGATGGATTTTTTAGTGGTTGCAGGTCATATTTGGCTGTGGATAGCACCTTTATGACAGGCAGATTCAAGGGGCAATTGGCTAGTGCTACTGCAGTGGATGGCCATAATTGGATGTATCCAGTTTGCTTTGGAATTTTTGACTCTGAAACAAATGAAAATTGGATCTGGTTCATGCAGTTGCTAAGACAGGCCATAGGATCACCAACAGGTTTAGCCATATGCACTGATGCTGGCCAAGCAGTGATGACAGGGGTAAAAGAAGTCTTCCCGGAGGCAGAACATAGAGAATGTATGTTCCACTTGGTGAGCAACTTCAAGAAGAAGTTTACTGGAAAAGTATTTGACGACCACCTATGGTCAGCTGCTTACTCATGGAACCCATATATATTTGACAAGAATTGGGCTGCAATGGAGGCTGTAAAGCCAGCCGCAACAGCATATATTAGGAAGTGGCACAATAGGTTGTGGTCTAGGAGTCAATTCTCGACCATATGCAAGGTGGACTATGTAACCAACAACTTGGCAGAGTGCTTTAACAATTGAATCAAGCACCACAAGTCATTGAACTTGGACGATTTCTTGGACAAGGCAAGGCAGTTGATTATGATCTTGTGGAATGATAGGAGAAAAGTAGCAAAGAAGTTAGATGGATTGATTCTACCCCACATAATGAAGAAGTTAAATGCATTGACTAGAGAATTCAACTTGGAGGTGGTAGAATGCTCAGAAGAAGTGGCTGAAGTGGTTGCATTAGGAGGCAGCAGTTTTAGGTTTATTGTTAACTTGCAAAATAGAACATGTTCATGTCGACAATGGCAAGTTTGTGGTCTTCCTTGCAAACATGCTCTTGCATTCATCACGTCACTTAGCGATGCTCACATAAAGAATTACGTTGATTTGTATTATTCCATTGAAAAATTTAGAGCAGCCTATTCCAACCTGATCCCTGCTATGCCTGACAAGAGCCAATGGCCTAAATCTGACCATGGATTTTTCATGCATCCACCACTACTTAAAGCTACAGCTGGCAGGCCTAAAACTGAGAGATATAAAGGTTGTAGTGACAAGAAAAGAAAAAAGGGCAAGCACTTATGTCCAATTTGTAAGGAATATGGGCATCATTGGCACAACTGTAAGAAGGGTAACCCTGATGACATTGCTACAATGTTGGCTATTAGGTAATATAGATTACTCTTTCTTGCTTCTCTTATTATTTTTGTTTGCAACTACATGTCTTAACAACTTTTCCTATTGCTCATGTAGAGAACCACCAAAGAAGAGGGCAAAGACTAGCAAAACAGCCCAATCCATTGTGCCTTGCGAGGATGGAGCACCAACAAGGATGCTTTTTCCACCACCAAGGTTAGCACTTATACACTTCTGCCAGTGAGTATGAAAACTCAGTTTATGTTCTAAGTTGTTTCTTTCTCATTATAGCCAAAGCTTGGAAACTACAACTAAGAAAAAGAGAAAACATGACAACACTGAATCTGGAGGTTCAAAGAGGTACTTTTCTGTATTACTTGCTGCCATAAACTTGATGTACGTATTATGCTGCTGCCATAAACTTGTTGCTGCTCTAAACTTATTGCTGCCATAAATTTGTTGCTGCTGCTGCTCTAAACTTACTGCTGCCATAAATTTGCTTATGTCTTTACTGCAATAAACTTGCTACTGCCATAAACTTTATGCTGTCATTATTGCCCTAAACTTACTGTTGCCATACACGCATGTGCAGATCAAAAACTGGCTCCATTGAGAAGGCCAAGACGAAAAAGAAGGTTGCTGAGAAGATTCCGGTGCCACTTGACAGCCCAGCAATGGGCACAAGGAGCAGAAAGTTTAATCCTCCTAGCCCTGCTATGAGCACAAGAAGCAAAAGAAGGCTCAGCCTGTAATTTCATATGCGTCTATGCTCTTCCATTGATGTAATGGTTCTTTTGGAGTTCCTGTGATATGACGGTTCTTTTGGAAGTCCTTTAGCCTGACATATGTGAACTATTGGTGACTTATATGTGTGAATCTGGTTGCTTATGGCACTTGTTGAAAATTGTTCAATCGATTATATACATGTAAACTGTGTGCAAGGGATATGGCATCAAAATATAGGGGAGGTTTTGCCGATTTTTTGAATTTTTTTTGAATTAGTACAACAATATTACATAGTACATAGTACAACAATATTTCTTGTATTTTTTGTCACACATTGCACCTGGGGCAAAAGTGACTTTGCATGTGAAAAGTTGACACCGTTAGCTCTAAAAATACACTAGAGTGTCATGTGAGGCATAAATTTTACACAAGTGGCCATAGAAGGAAGCAAAAAGTTGGGAGTGTCACATAAGGCATCATATTTTAGGAGTAGTGTCATAGAAGGAATTCTCTCTTTTCTATACGGACAGAGATCACTACGAGTACATCCTATTTTTCAATATCATTTCACTTTAAACTAGAATAGTGGTTAACTGTCCGTACGTTGTAGTGTGGACATACAACACCAATCTTCTCGGACATATGACACTTACATCCCCATCGTATTCTATATTTTTGCAACATATATTATTAGTTGATTTGAGTATAAGTGGTGAAAGACGAGAATATTTTGATTTAGTTGAGATTTGATATGATTTGATCGACTTGATGTGGGATGTGTTTCCTAAAAGTACCGATTTGATTTAGATTATTCTAAATTGCTCTATTTATATTGGTTTTATTTTGATCAACGAACCAAAGGGGGCATGGGAGGAAAAACCGGGGAAAGAGGTGACACAAACCCAGAAACTCCTTTCTTTTTTGCGGGGTTAAGGAGATCTTCATTACTTAGGGTGGTGCATCATTCTTATAAAGAGTAACAATATCATCAGTGCCTCCGCCTAACCACACCGTAGTGCGTGGAGTGCACCGCCCATAGACAGCAAGGGCATGGTTAACTTTATTCCGAGTACGACTAATCTTAGTAGCGAAGATATCTCTCTCGTCCTTCATCATCGCCTTGATCTCCATATCTAGCACCATATATCTCGAACGATCAGGTAACATAACTCCTCTTTAGTGGCAAAGATAATTCATGTGTGTTTCAATGCGTATATTATTTTTAATACGTTAGGTCATGATTTACATTCTCAGTCATAATAATCGTGTAAGTAAATGTTTACCAAATAAAATCATGTACATGACTTACCTACAGAGAAAAAATCTAAGATTTATTTGGTAAATATTTTTTTGACTTACCAAAGGAAAAAAAATATTTGTCAAGTCAATAAAGGACATTTAATGCAGTTTTCAGGGAAAACCACTAAAAAAATAGAGATACAAAAGGAGGAACAAAATCAAAACAGAGAGAAGGGAGTTGGTTTCATTGCCACCCCTCCTCACTCGGTTTTTTCCTCTCCACGACCCCCTCCCACCTTGGTTTTCTGTTGATTTTTTGGCACTCTCAACCAATGTTGCACCAAACTAAAACCAACATAAACAGAGTAACTTGGGTCAGTCTAAACCAAATCGATACTTTTCAAATCACGCCCAACATTAACTCAATTGAATCAAATCAAAATTTCCTAAAATCACAGCCAAATCGATACTTCCCTAAAATGATATCCTATATTAACTCAATCAAATCAAAACAAATCTTCCCAAAATCACAACTAAACTGAAACTTTCTTTTTCTTCACCTATGGATAAATCAAAACAAATCTTACCAAAACCTCAACTAAATGAAAACTTCCATTGCATTCCCTATACATACTCAAATCAAATTAAATCTTATTAAAATCTAGAATATAATGTGTATAAGGCATATGCCAGATATAATTAGTGTTAACCACTAGAATATGTATGCGTCCCTTGCAACGCACGGGCAATTAGCTAGTGTATGTGAGGTTGAATGCATAACAAGGTGAGCGACAAAATGTTACATAGTATCCTTACAATTTACTAAGCTCCCTAGGAAAAAAGGCCTAGCTTAGTGGTAAGAAGATTCCCTGTGGTGGAACTAGCCCACCCGGATGGTTCAAGTCCTAGACTTGACATGGATGCTTGCATATATGTTGGATATTTTTAGGATTTTTGGCGTAATTCTTTTGATGGTATGGCGTGCCCGTCGACTACAAGGTGTAGCAACGACTTCGTCAATCTCAAGATCTGTCGTCTCGGTCTCTTGGAGATGCTCAAGGGGTAGAGACTTCGTGCATGTGTTCATAGAGATGAGTGTGCATGTGCATTGTGATCATCTGCGTCTGTGTTGTCTTTCCTAAAAAAAAGAATGGAAGCTTAGGAGAGATCCAATTTTTTTTCTCAATGTGGACCCCACCTGTAAGAGTCTAGTCAGTCATGGGTCTCACATGACAATATGGGAATCGACATTCTTGCTTTGGTCAAAATTTAGTCCACTACATGTTGCCTTCCCACTATTTGGTTGTATAGTCAAGGAGCAAAAGAAGGTTGTTGTGTTCAAGGTGCCGATGTATTTGGTCAAAAATTTTTATGGAAAATGTCTGTGAATTTTAAAATCATTCTAAAATTCTAACCTCCCTAGGAATGCAGTTGTTCGTGCGCCGGGGTTTTGGTCGCCACCGAGATGAAAAAATATGCAAGATTTTTTTTTCTGAATTGCAAAAGATATTCATCAATTTTAAGAAGTGCTTACAAATTTAGACAATAATCATAAATTTAAAAAATTCAGTAATATTCAAAATAGTCATGCTTTTTAAAAAAAAATCATGAGTTTTAAATCTATACACAAAAATATTAAAACGGTCTTGAATTTTTCAAAAACAATTATAAATTTTAAACATTTGCAAATTTAAAATATTGACGAATATGAAAAAAATCTTTATGAATTTCAAAAAACATAAAATGAGTGGAGTATCGGCGGGGTATCATTGCGCTTGTGCTTATCCATGCGTTGGTTGGTGGTGGACCAGCAGACCAATCAGTTGAATCAAAATTGATGGACCAGTAGATAAAAATATTCAAGAATTTACATTTTTGTGAAGTGCAAAAAATATTTACAAATTTAGGAAATGCTCACCAATTTAGAAAATAACCTAGGTTTTAAAATTATCACTAATATGGGAAAAATACTCACGAAACTTTAAAATGTTCATAAGTTATAAAAAAATAACAGTTTTTTAAAATGGACATGGTTTTTTTCAAAAAGTTTGCCGATTTTAACAAGTTGTGAATTTAAAAATTGTTCACAAATATGAGAAAATCTTCATGAGTTTTAGAAAAGTGTTCACAAATTGTTCTGTAAATGAGTGGAGAATCGGGGTATCATTGCGCTTGTGCTTATCCATGCGTTGGACCAGCCCCTGTACATGGTGGTGGAGCAGCCAACAAATCAGTCGAATCAAAATTGATGGACCAGAAGATGAATACGACCCGGACAGAATTTGCAATCCACTATATACGGTAGGCGTGATTCGAGTCATGCATCTCAGCACCTGCATAACCATGTGAACTTCATTGTCTATCAATCGATCGCCACTAGCTCGCTCACCACTTGCCACGCATGAAGCAAATATCTGGAGAAAGCTGCACTCATATATGGCCACTTAAGCTTTTCTCCCGACCCTTCTGTTTCTTTCTTGGTATGAAACACAATCTGAATTTGACTTCCTTTCATTTTCCTCCCCTGACACACTGGTGACATAGTTCTAAAGCACAAAGGTCTAGAAAGACTTGGTTGATTATGAATGGTTCACCCGCAAAAAAAAAAAAAAAAGATTATGAATGGTTTGTCAGGGAACCGTTGAATCTTCATTCAGAACAGATTGGCACAGACTGGAAATAGCTTAAAAAAATGCTTACAAGTTCACATCAGAATCCAAGTAGAAAACAAAAAGGAACCCTGTGTTTGATAATGAAAAGAAGTGGATTGATACAGAACCTAAGTATATAATAGACTGGTGGAGAAGAAAGCACTATTCTAAAATATGAATGAAAGAATTTGCAGAAGATAAATGCTACTCCCTCCATCACATAATATAAGATCGTTTCTGAAGCTATGTATGCAGTCAGAACTCACAAATAGAATACTTCAGAATAATACTCCCCCTGTTTAGTTATCTAAACGCTCTTATATTTATTTACGGAGGGAGTACAAAAGAAAGGGATATGCATATATCACATCTCGAGTCAGAAATGGTTATACTATCTATCTATCAAGAGTTCAAGACTCAAAACTTTAGACAACATGTACCCAGAAATAACAACTCTGAAAGCTAAGCTTGCTTCTGGTTGTAAGCTCACGTACAACAAACAATGGATGGAAGTAAATCACAGTTCATCATAGATGGGAGGAGCATTTGCTGGGCAGGTCCATCTTGGGGCACTTTACCCAATATGTCTCCAGCTGATACTGAGCCCGATCTGATTGCATCAGCCAACTTCCTTTGCAGTGTCAACAGGCCAATACGTCTCGAGACAACATACAGAACCGCCAAGGAGAATATGAGGAACCCAACAGTCAGGATGATCCTGGAAAGAGATAACCCAACCCAGACAGTATTGTTGTTACACAAGCAGAAACTCGTCTTGCGGATGGAAACCAAATGCATATCGCAACCAGAGCAGGTATATATGACTTAAAATAGACATTTGTTCCACTTCTTTTGTTTCACTGAAAGATCAGAATGAAGACTGCACGACCAACATCATAAACGGTTGGTGCTACATACCTATCAAGAACATCTTGTCGTTGCATCGCGGAGAGCAAACCACGGGTGCGCATCAGCAAAGAGCGGTGTCCTTGATATTCACCTTCAGCCTTTCGGAGAACACTTGTCGATTCATCTGCATCAAAATAAAATAAAAAGTAGCTAGCAACGTTGCCTCGATAGGTCTGGAAATGCGTTAAATGGCAGAAAAAGAGTAGTTCTTATTCATATGGAAAACATGAAGCACATGACTGCCATGGTTCCTTAGTAACAAATGAATAACCAACAAAAGTCTACAATCAAATAACTGTACATTTGTGAGGAAAGCTTGATCAGGCTTAAATGTACAGAACCTTACAAGCGAGCATCCTACGCACAGGCTTAATCACAGGAAAACTTACCAAAAGTTGACAAGGTATTAGCGCTTCTTTCCACTTCCTGTCAAAACATATATAATAAATTACTTCTGAACTTACGACATGGAAATCATTAGCATATGAGAAATCAACTATACAAGCAGGAGTGCTTACCTGAACCATCAACTGCCGAGACCTACGGAGGCTCTCAGTAATACTTTCTGCCGCGGATGTCATCCCAGTCTTTGTCCTGCATCATTTAGCAGGTTCGTGTTCATTGTACAGACATAAATTATAGAATTGTTAAATAATATATAAGGTGATTTTTTTAATTAGTGCAGTGCGATTTCAATTTGAGGTCATATAGAAGAGTTACACAACAATTTGTAATTTGTTGACCACATTTCATAGTTCAAGCAAGAGAAGTTATCATTATCCCTATTCTATCCATATCCGCGGTCAACATCACCATGCCTGTCACCCATAAGGGCATGACCCTCCATCACTGAACACATCCACTGCCAATCTGCAAGCATCCCCAGTGAGTACCACACTGCCTTCATAGAAAGGAGATGAGATCATGATTGATTAACTACGCGTGGCAGTGGCTGCTGCTGCTATGTCGACACATTCGAAAAATGCCACCTGCCTGTCGCACCCTATGCACACCGACTGTCTCAATGACTCCAACTTTAAAGCCTTGCAACACTCACTGTAGAAGCCAACCATCACATCTGTCTGGTTGCACCTACTTTGAAAACAAGCTTGCTGATCCCTCTAGAAGCCAAGCTCTCCTTCAAGCACGGGAGTCATTGCCAAATTTGTGTACTTTTTGTTCTTCTTTGGCATCTGCCTATTTCAATTCTTGTTTGGATTGCTCAATTTATCAACCCCTTTCGATTTGCACAATTGGATTCAGTTACTTCAGGTTCTCAACCACATGGGTAACTGACATGTCTACCTTCAAAAGACATGGCATACCTTACAGAAATTCTCGATAGAAGGACTTGGCATATCTGCATTCTTCTAGGCAAGAAATGTGCTTGGGGCTGCATAAATATTGTTACAGTTGCTCCCTGCAGTTTAACTGAGCATGACATTCATGGGAGTTCTACCAGTAATGGAGCGGGCAAGAAGACAGAACACGAGATACAAAAAATTGCTCGAGATACAAATATTTATATCCAAATTCAAAAAATTACACGAGACAAAAATGATAAATTTGACATCAATGTGATAATGTGCCAAATCTAAAGCCCAACTTATATAGGTTCACATTGATGCCAAATTTGTCATTTTTGTATCTCGTGCAATGGTTCGAATTTTGATATGAAATTTTGTGACAACATCGAATGATGTTGTGTCAATGCACTAATTTTTTTTCGGATTTTTTTGAACTTTTTTGAATGTGCAACCGGGGTCCGGTGCACCTGTAGCACCAATTACCCCGGTACACCAGATACGTCCTCGAAGAGTTACATTTTCTATTTGCTGCTGATTATTGACTGGATATCACCATCGCATATTCTGCGATGTAAGCTGCTAGAGTGGCAAAACCACCTCCGCGTCAGCAGAACCACTAATGGCCATATGAGAGGGTTAAATAACCAGTTCCATAATTGAAGGAGTTAAATCGACTATCTCAATAGTCTGAATGAGGAAAGTAGACTTGTTCCATTAGAACTAATTCACAGCCTATGGAGGCCTTCACGAGTTCTACACTTTGAGGAAATTCCGGTGAAACTGAACAGATCATCAAACCCATTTTATAACTAACGTCTCAAATATTCCAAAAATATATCAAGAATACAAAGACCTCATTTAATCAACTTACTGGAGATTACGCCTCCGGATAGTTGAATCTTCACCACCTCCCAGAAGAAGCTCCCTCTAGAGAAAGCAAAATTAGATTGTGAGAGCACCTTAAATCACAGGTAAGCTAGCATTGCTCAGTTAGTAAAGTATCAAATTAATGGAGCATACTCTGAAGAAAAACCACACACCTCTTCTTGAGCAGCCTTTCCAATGTTCGCTTTTGCTTGTAAGTTAGCACTCCTCAGGCTCACACGCAGCCTGAAAAACAAAAATCAGTTGTATACAAAAACTAAAGAAACAAAGCAAGCAAAAAGAACTCTAAGAACAGCTTACCTCTGATATTGTTCCTTCCATGACCCTAAGGTTGCCTGTCCAGACTGAACTTCTTCAAAAGTGGGTAGCTGCTCTGCCAGAAGATCAAGCCTGCACTGCAGTGCATTGAGCAATTGCAGCGCATCCTGTGCAGAACCATTCAACCTAGGAAGAGACATCGCTTCTTCCGTCCCTTTTCCCATCTTCCCACAAGATTCAATTGCAGCAATGCACACCTCAAGCTGTGCAACTGCTTGGCTCCATTCCCTTTTCAAGTTTTCAACGGCTTGTGTGACCTCGTCCATCCGTATTATCCGAATAGATCAATTCAGCGGATTTATAATGCTGCTACTAAGAAAGCAATAACTGGTTAAAGACGAGACTTGTAATGAAAGCCGAATCAAGCAAGAAACATTCAATTGGCAAACTGACAGGTAGTGCTGGGCTGGGCTCACTCCCTGCTGGTACTCAAATTTACCACCTCAACAGGAGATTTCCGTCCCGAATATACGCTTAGATAAGGAAAGTACAGGAATATCTGCCCCAGGTAGCAGAAACCTAATCTGAACTAGAAATTGTTTAAACGTAAGCTGCTACTCCAGCTGCAGTGCCCGATAGCTGAAGCAGTGGAGCTCCAAACGGATGGTTATCGAAGTCCAGTTTAGGTGGCATATACTAGCATGTAGAACTTTATAACCTATGTGCTTTCAACATGAAAGGCACGTAAGAAGTAAGAACCAATTAATAACCACACATATTTAGAAACTATGTTTTTTTTCCTTGAGAAGGTTCAATTGTTTAGAAAGATCACTAGCAAGTTTGTCATGTGAGAAAATGCAGACATGTTATAATCTTATAATCATTAATTGATAGACCAGTTGCAGCTGATATTTTTTAGCTGAGCTGATTTTTATTTTATATGTTGTGTAATCATGTCCCATATGCTCAAAAGTCAAAGATATATTCTGCTCAAGTAAGATATATTTTTTAGCTGAGCTTTGTGGCACTTGTGGAAAATCAGCACACGACTCGGGGGACTGTCCGTTTTTGAGAGATCAGGCACCAGCACTCGTGATGTATGGAGTGTATTGTGCCGAGCTTACTTTCTTTGAATCTCCAGCAGAGGTGAGGGTTCCTGACGAGACTTTGAGCTTAACGACTGGGTTAGTCAAAGTGGCCAGAGGAGATGTCTCGGAGGCACAGATTGTTCAGAGGCTCAAAGAGTTAGCTCCTGGGGATTTCCAGTGGGAGCTTGTTACCATCGAGGACAATCTGTTTCGGGTTGAGTTTCCGTCAGTGGAGGATCTCCAGAGACTTCTAAGCTTCGGAATGTGCAAGGTGCTGGGTACTGATGGGGTGCTTGAGTTCCACGAGTGGAAGAGGATTGAGCCTATGGGCAAGCCGCTGACTCAGGTTTGGTTGCGGTTCTCTGGGGCCCCCTCCAAGCCGATGCAGGATGCTCGGGTGGTGGCCAGTTTGGGTATCATGGTGGGCAGACCAGAGAGAGTGGATATGGACTTCACCAGAGCCCATGGAATTGCCCGTATTCTGGTTAGTGTGCTGAACATCGAGTACGTACCTGAGGTGGTTAAGTGGGCTTATCGCGGCCACATCTATAACCTTGTCATTGAGTTCGAGGATGAGAGTCTGTTTGCTGAGGTGGTCAATGGGACGGATACTGATATGCATGAGGGTGATGATGGTTCGGCTTTAAAGGAGGCACCAGCAGCGGACACCGGACGAGAGTTGTCCACTGTGCCGGGTGCTGACTCTCAGACGTCTGCCGATGGTACGCCACCATCTTCTACAGTCCCTTCGACTACTCTCAGATTCGGGTCGTTCGAGCCGGCGTCTGCGTCTCCGAGACTTTGGAGTGATCGCGTGGAGTCTGATGAGGCGTTTGAGCATACGCTGCCGGTGCTGGAGTCTGAGGAGTCTGTGGTTCCTTTGATTGGTGCTTCACCGAGTTCGGTCAGGGTTGAGGCGGCGGTGACTGCACTCGCTGGCGGGGGTCCGAAGATGGTGATTTCGGATTCTTCCGCTGCATCAGTGGTCTCTTAGGTTCGGAAGGCGGTGCCTTCGTTTGATGGGGGCGTGGGGCAGGAGGCCTCCGCGCTACCATCGGGGCTTCCGGAGGACGGGCTCCACACGGTGCTGCTTCACTCATCGGGAGGGGATCCCTCCTCCCCTTTGGCCGGGCCGGTTGCGATGGCGTTGGCGTTGATTTCCGGAGAGGGCTCAGGGCAGGTGGCCTCGGGGCTCTCTCCTCCGGGGGCGCCTAGGGAGGCCTGCGGACCTTCTACGCCGGTGTCGCTGCCTAGTCGTTGGGCCGGGATGGATGGGGAGCTCGGGCAGGAGGCCCTGGTTCCACCTTCCCCCGTTTTGGAGTTCTCCTCTGCAGCAACTCGGGAGGAGGTGATTGCGTTCGGGGGTATTCCGGATCCGGTCTCTGAGGGGCGACGGTTGAGTAGCCATCTCCAGGACCACCCGGAAGTGGACGACATACAGCAGCAGTGCGCTATGAGGGCGGCCAAGCTACGTGACGTGGATGTCACTACTGGTATGTCGGTCAATACCTCTAATTCTATTTTGCATTTTTCTAATGATGAGATTATTAATAATGCAAATCAGTTAGGAATTTCACTAGGTAGTAATGATAGTGAAATCTCAACCTCGGTTAATGATATGCTGGATTTAGAAGCCGATCGGGCGCTTGAGATGATTCGTAACTTAGCTGCGGTCAAACCCATGAATGATTCAGATATCGACGCTTTAGGGGTCAGGGCGCTCGATAATCTTTGTGCGGATCTGGCTCAACCGTCTCCTGAGCCTGAGGAGGAGGATGAGCGAGTAGACGTTGTCGACTTGCATACCTCTGAGACTGGTTGTGAGGACCAGCTGGAGAGTTTCATTGCTCCTAAATGCAAATGGAAGCGGAAGATTTACCCGGTTTCCGCTGTGCGGAGGAGTGCTCGGATTAGGACGGCGAAAAAATTCCACGATGAGATATGAAGGGAATCTTTTGGAATAGCAGAGGTCTGAAAGACTTGGCTAAAAGAAGGTTTCTTGCTGAGGCTTCTATTGAACACAAGTTGGACTTTATTGCTTTGTCGGAAACGGGTAGAGCCAACTTCTCGCCACAATTTCTTAATACTCTGTCGGGGGGTATTGATTTTGATTGGCATTGTCTACCTCCGCGAGGAAGATCGGGTGGGATTTTACTCGGAGTTAGATGTGATTCGTTAGAAGTCCGGAGCGTGGTCATGGGAGATTTTGCGGTTAAGTTTAGGGTGAGGTCGAAGGCAGATGGGTTTAACTGGGCTTTGGTAGCGGTATATGGTGCCGCTCAGCCCGAGCTCAAACCGGATTTCTTGGCCGATCTGGTTAGGATTTGTGGGTCTGAACAATTACCTATCCTGGTGGGGGGTGATTTTAATATCATCAGGAGTGATGAGAAGAATAATGACAATTTTGACGGACGATGGTCGTTTATGTTTAATACAATCATTGAAAGCCTTGACCTGCGGGAGATAGAGCTTTCGGGCCGCAAGTTTACCTGGGCTAACGCCTTGCCAAATCCGACGTTTGAGAAGCTGGATCGAGTTCTGGCTAGCGTCGAGTGGGAGCAGAAATTCCCTTATGTCACAGTCCAGGCGCTTACTCGTGGTATTTTTGACCACACGCCTTTATTTCTCGATTCGGGGGAGGCCACCCACTTGGGAAATAAAAATGTTTTCTGGTTCGAGCTTGCTTGGTTTGAGCGAGAAGGCTTCTTGGATCTCGTAGCCAGAGAGTGGGCTAAAGATGCAGGAGGTCAGTCTGCACTCGAACGCTGGCAGAATAAAATTAGGCATTTGAGAAGCTTCCTACGTGGGTGGGCTAAGCATCTCAGCGGGATTTATAAGGTTGAAAAGGAGCAGCTCCTTGCGCTTATTCAGTCCCTTGATGTAAAGGTCGAAACCATGATCCTGCCAGCCTCGGAGCTTCATGCCAAGCTTGAGGCGGAAATGAGGTTGAAAGAGCTCCTTCACGAGGAAGAACTAAAGTGGGCGCTTCGGGCTAAGGTCTGTAGAGTCGTTCAGGGGGACGCAAACACTCAATTTTTTCACTTGATCGCCAATGGTAAGCATAGAAAGAGGATCTTTCAACTTGAACAAGACGAGGGAACGATTCTTGGCCAGGAAAACTTAAAGCAATATATTACTGAGTATTACAAGCAGCTGTTTGGGCCTCCAGAGGACAACTGTGTGTTACTGGATGAGTCTAGGATTGAGGATATGCCTCAACTTACGGCTGTTGAGAATGATATTTTAGTAGCTCCTTTCTTTGAGAAAGAGGTGTTTGAGGCCATTTCCCAGATGAAGAATAATAAGGCTCCTGGCCCGGATGGTTTCCCGGCAGAGTTTTACAAGAAGTGTTGGCACATTATTAAAGGAGATCTATTACCTTTGTTCAATGATTTATTCTCCGGCCAGCTTCACCTTTTTCAACTGAATTTTGGAACGATAACGTTACTTCCCAAGAACACAGAGGCAGTGTGGATTGAGCAATTCTGGCCTATCTGTCTTCTCAATGTTAGTTTCAAAACTTTTACCAAGGTCGGGACGAATAGGCTCACACAGATTGCACATACTGTGGTGCAGCCTACTCAGTCTGCTTTCATGCCGGACAGGAACATCCTTGAAGGGGTTGTGGTCTTGCATGAAACGCTCCATGAGATTCACACAAAAAAACTTGATGGCGTTGTTTTCAAGGTGGATTTCGAGAAAGCGTACGACAAAGTCAAATGGCCTTTCCTTCAACAGGCACTACGCATGAAGGGTTTCGATGAAGTTTGGAGACGACAAGTCGAATCCTTCACGCAAAAAGGAAGTGTTGGAATTAAAGTGAATGACGATATCGGTCATTATTTCCAGACACATAAGGGTCTGAGACAAGGTGATCCAATGTCTCCTATTTTGTTCAACATCGTTGTTGACATGTTGGCAATCCTGATAGGTAGGGCAAAGGAGGCCGGCCAGGTAGGTGGTCTGGTACACGGATGATACGATCATCTTTATGGAGCATGACTTGGCCAAAGCGAGAAATATGAAGCTGGTGCTGTGCCTGTTTGAGCAATTGACCGGTCTGAAGATTAACTTCCATAAAAGTGAGTTGTTCTGTTTTGGTAGAGCCAAAGAGGAACAGGATGCTTATAAGCAATTTTTTGGGTGTGAATTGGGAGCACTCCCGTTCAATTACCTAGTTATCCCCATTCACCATCGTAAGCTGACTAACAGTGAATGGAAGTGTATCGAGGATTGGTTTGAGAAGAAACTGAGTTGCTGGAAGGGCAAACTCATGTCGTATGGAGGCCGGTTGATTCTTATTAATTCGGTGCTCACGAGCTTGCCTATGTTCCTTCTGTCCTTTTTTGAAGTACCAGTTGGAGTTAGGAAAAGGCTGGACTTCTATCGGTCCCGTTTCTTTTGGCAAAGTGATGAACTTAAGAGAAAGTACCGTTTAGCCAAATGGGACGTCATCTGTCGTCCGAAGAACCAAGGGGGTCTTGGTATTGAAAATCTTGAGGTCAAGAACAGATGTCTTCTCAGTAAGTGGCTATTTAAGTTAGCAGCTGAGACTGAAGCTACTTGGGCACAGATTCTGCGTAACAAGTACCTCTACTCTAAGACTTTGTCGCAGGTGACAGTCAGACCGACTGATTCGCCTTTCTGGAAAGGGCTAATGAGAGTCAAAGCCACTTTTTTTAACAGAACAAAGTTTATTGTTGGTGATGGCAACAATACTCGCTTCTGGGAGGATACTTGGCTGGGGGATGCGCCGTTGGCGCTTCAGTATCCTTCGCTTTATCGTATTGTGCAGCGTCGTGATGCTCTGGTTGCAACGAGTTTGCAGTCCACTCCCCTGAATATTCAGTTTAGGAGGGTGCTTGTTGGAGACCGGTGGGAAGACTGGCTTCATCTGGTGCGTAGGCTGATGGAGGTTCAGCTTACGCATCAGCCCGATAAGTTGTGTTGGAAGCTTACTAGATCAGGGGAATTCACAGTCAAGTCGATGTATATTGATGCCATCAATTCTAGTGTGATTCCTACATCCAAACATGTTTGGAAAGTTAAGGTTCCTCTGAAAATCAAAGTGTTTATGTGGTTTGTACATAAACAAGTTATCTTAACGAAAGATAATCTGGTTAAGCGAAACTGGACAGGATCTACTAGGTGTAGTTTCTGTGATCGGGATGAAAATATCAAGCACCTCTTTTTTGATTGCCCGTTGGCAAAGGTCTTATGGCGTTCGGTGCAAGTTGCCTTTAACATTCCTCCTCCGCATTCGGTTAGGTCGTTATTTGGAACGTGGCTGGTTGGGATAGAGTCCGAAACAGCTAGACAAATTCGCGTAGGAGCGTGTGCGTTGTTATGGGCAATTTGGAACTGCAGAAATGATTTGGCTTTTAACAAAACAACTATTCATTTTTTGCAGGTTTTATTCCGGGCTACTGCACTAATCCGTATGTGGTCCTTACTCACTCCGACGGAGGCCAGGGAGCGTTTGGTTACTGGATCTCTCCGGTGGGAGATGGTAGCACGGGATATCTTCAACCGGTTTGGATGGCGGTCATGTAATAGGATAGATGACTAGTTTACCTATTCATCTTTTGCCAGCCGGTTGTGGCTTTTGGGCCTTTTTTGCTTTTGTTGCTCTGTGTGAGCCAACTCTTCTTGGAGCAGACCGCTAGACTCTGTTGAACTTATTTATTTTTATTTAATAAATGTGGCCGTATGCATCTTTCTGATGCAGAGGCCGGGGAGTCCCCCCTTTTGAAAAAAAAGTAAGAAGAAGAACACCATGCATGTATTGTTCATTGCAGTGATAGCTCTAGCGATACTGGTATCCTTTCTGGTAGTGCATGGGCATATTCTGGATGTTATGCTGGAAAGGTAAAACAAAATGCTACTATCTAAAATTCTGTTTTCATCAATGCAATTGACGCTAGACATTAAACAATAGTCAAAATCTTTGATCTAAACACGACTTCCTAACCTTGAAGGGAAGACAGGAGACAATGAGGATTACAATATGTATGAAGAGGAAACTCCCCTCCATATCGATATTAGATGGTTCACATATGCAGAGCTGAAGCTAATAACCAAGGACTTCGTGTCAATCATTGGAAAAGGAGGTTTCGGTACTGTCTATCATGGCATACTGGAAAATGGTGATGAACTAGCTGTTAAAGTGCTTATAGAGACATCAATAGCAGAGTCAACAGACTTCCTCCCTGAGGTATATACGACAAAACCAACTAGGTCAAATTAATGTTCTCTTCAATAAGAAGTAAACTATAAGTCTCCAAGACATCTAAAACCCTTCCCAGGGTCCATATCCTATGAAATGATGCAATTGGGTTGAGTTCTAGGATATTTGATTACCATATCTGTTGCCTAGGTGCAAGCCTTGTCCAAAGTTCATCACAAGAATCTCGTGACTCTACAAGGATATTGCCAAAATAAAAAGGGCCTAGCTCTTGTTTATGACTTCATGCCTGGAGGAAATCTTCAACAACTTTTAAGAGAAGGTTTTTCTCTCTTTGCTATTTTAAAATTTTATATCAAGCATAGTTGACTTAGGTAGAATTTTACTTCCTTCGTAACTACTTGGAAACCACCTACTCTCTCCGTCCCATAATGTAAGACGCTTTTTGACACTGGTGTAGTGTCAAAAAGCATCTTACATTATGGGACGAAGGGAGTACTTGCCAAATCCCAGTTGCTGATTTCTGGAGAAAGCAACGAGGAGAGCTTCTCCCTGTCTGGTTACAACGGTGGGGTGTCAGAATTAATCACTTCATCCGGACGGTGAAAGGATAATGCCTACCGGGTTATTGTTGCTGCTGCTGGAAATTGCCGTGTCGCCTGACCGTTTGCGGCTGGCCGCTTCCTCTGCCTCCTCCCCAGCACTGCTGCAGAAAGCAGGGGGAGGCAGGGAGCGGCGGGGCCGGCGTGCGCGGGTGGAGAGACGAGCGGCGCCGTGGGCAGGTCGGCAGGCGGATCCGTCGCCCGTCGAGCCTTCGAGGTCAAGGGGTGGCGGGCTGCCAGCGCCGGCGTGCGCAGAGACCAGCGGCGGCCCGCTAGGGATTTAAAAATATTGGGAAAATTATTTGTTCCAGGGAAATATCGGGGAAATTTGGTCGGCCGATCGATCGATTGCGCTCGGTTGGTGTCAAACCTGGCCAACTGGGCCCTGGAGGATTCGGCTTGCCTGCTCCTTTCCCATGTTCCCATCCGTGCTCCCACTTCATCCTACGGCTGTCATTTTTTTTCTTTTCTAATCTAATCATCTTCCTCTGATTTTCAGGGAATGGGGCCGGACCTTATTTTCTTCCAATCAAATCAAGCCACGTACGCGGGAGCACGGATGGAAGCACAGGGAGGGAGCATGTAAGTCTCGTCCCTGCCTGGAAGGCCGGCCCGTAAGCAAGCGTGCCGGTCTGGGCCTGGAGGCTGGGCATGCGTGCCGACACGGCATGGCCCATTTAGTTTTTTCCAAAATTTTATAGGCCTAAAGGCTGAATAATAGGTGGGCTGGCGGCTAAACAGGCTGATGGGCCGGCCCGTTTAATAGTAATGTCGTGTCTCAGCCAGGGAGGGCAGCACTCGTGCGGTCCATGCAGTTAGCGTGCCTGGCCCATATAACCCGGGCCGGGGCCGGGCGGGCCAGGCGAGGCCATCTAGTCAAGTTTGGTTGGTGTAGCTTCCTCATGGAGCTTCCCATGTAAGCCCACATCTATTCCTCTTTCTTTACCTAAAAAAATTCCTCCTTGGCTCTTTATTTTTCTTACCCCTTCGACCACTAACATGCGGTCTCAGAGCATCTTTAATAGATGATGTATTTTACATCACTAAATTATGGTTCGAGTAAAATATACATCACCTAAAAGTGCATTTTTTACATCACCAAAAACCTCCAACTTTAATAGATGATGTAAAAGCGATAGTCTGGTCTACTCTTCCATGGCCGCGGCATTGCGTCGAGCAAGTTGGAGACAAGAGCGGCGGGCGTCAACGGCTCCTATACGGTCGGTGACAGGACGGGAGATGGTGTGGGAGAAGGCACGGCAGCAGCAGCTGCCAGTGATGATGCAGAAGCAGCAGTCGCGGGTCACATTCATCTTCTTCGAGACGAAGCCGCTGTCATCTTCATCGCCAACAGTTCCATTCCGCTAGCAACAGCGGAACGAGGGGCTGCAAATCCGCCGCGCCGATTTGGGGGAGGCATGGCGGAAACGGCGATGATAAGCGTGGAGGCGGCCACCGCGAGGAGCGGCATTGGCGGCTGCGGGGTCAGAGGAGGCGTCCATGGGGACGGGTAGCGTCATGGGGTGGTCAGGCGGCTGGGGCTGCGTGCGACCCGTCGAGTTTAACTTGAGAAGCACAAATGATGCAAATTTTTGCATCACTTGGCCCTATTTTACATCACGGGCAATCCTTAAGTAAAAAATATACATCTACATCATCTGTTAGAGCTATCTTTCTGTCACTTGATGATGTAAAAGTCTGTTATTTTTACATCTACATCATCTATTTTTTTTTTTTTTTGAAATTTACGTCATCTATTGAAGATGCTCTGAGATCAGAGCTCGACCACGCCCGGCCATGGCAACCTGGAGGCCGGCTCTAAGGCAGGGGCCGGGGGGAGCGAGTTTTAGTCTTTTAAACGAATGGATGTACAGAGATGAAGATTAGTGTTATCTTGGTTAATTAAAATGGAATAATATATCTTGAATACTTCCATTAAGCTTGCAGCTACACATTCTTACGGTGACAGACAAAGTTAACGGGTGTATATTTGTACACCCCTGTCTTGTGTTGCTTCGCCCCCTTGCTCCCCAATACTCCCTCTGTCCCGTAATATAAGAACGTTTTTGCTCTTATATTTTGGGACAGAGGGAGTAGATGGTTTGGACTGGACATCATGGTCCTGGTGACAGACACTTCAGTAGGTTCAAGCCTTCTATGAGCCTCTCTCGGTGACCACTGTCATCAGTGAGTTCTTGCTACCCCAAAAGGAGAAGCAGTAATAAAGGTCTAGAAAGAAGTAAAGAACAAGCACCCAATCAATAAAGAAAAAGAACCCAATCAACCCAGAAGAATTATCTCTTGCATTCTCCTCATGTAAATTTGAGCAAGACCAGAAAGGCATGAACCGACAAATGGTTGTTCCAAGATTTTTCTTACCTGAAGTAAGATACATCAAAACAGACACTAGTACAAAACAGGTGCTTCCCATGTCCACCCAATTCTCAGCAGCTAGTCTAGATGACTCACTAAGATGACCTAACAACATTCTCCTGACTCATGTTCCTATGTATTCTCCTCTCCTCTCCCAGGAGGAAAGAACCAAAAATGGTTTCTGATATCTACATGATAATGTAATGTAATGTAACATCCCCTCACACTTCCATGGTGTATATGTATCATCATCAAGCATCTAAATTAATTAACTAACCAATAAAAAAGGGGGCAGGCAGAATAAATGAATGGCTGGCTAACTATCTATGCAGACTCAAAACTTCGCGAGCTGGAGCGCGAGCTCGGTGACGAGCCTGTCGAGCACGGAGTTCGCCACCAGGCCCGCCACCTGGTCGGCCTCTCGCCGGAAGTTGCTCCAGCGGTCCGCCCTGGCCAGGTCGCTCGACAGCACGGCGTCGACGTCGACCTCCACGCCGGACTGCGGCCGCTCGTCGAGCCGGCGGCCCACCCTGGACCGCAGCTCCCTGAGGGCGCGCTCGCCGACGGGCTTGGGCCGCTGGAAGGCGGAGAAGCGGGGCTGCCTGGACTCGCCGGCGGCGTAGTCCTTGTACACGTCGAGAAGAGCCTCGTTCGTCAGGTCGAACAGGAGCAGCTCGTCGGCCGACATGTCGGTGAAGTCGATGGCCGCGGCGGCGGCATCGTAGTGCTGGCAGTCGTCCTCCTGGAGCGCGGCGCGGTTCTGCGAGCACCAAGCTTCGAACAGCGCCTCGTCGCGGAAGCTCGACTTGTTGAATATGTCCTTCACGTAGGCCAGCTCGGCCTCGTTCTTTGGGTCTGCTGCCGCTTCTTGGAGGGCGTTCAGGTCGCTGAGGTTGTTCTCCTGAAGTATGTTCTCCAGAGTCAATGAGCTAGTTGGTGGTTTGACAGAAGTGCTAGAATCGAGATCATCATCACTGCCAACTGAATGATCGTGCACTTCATTTGAATGGGCAGTTTTTTCCACCAGCGATGAATCTGTGAAACAGACGAACAGGAAAAGGAGATTAAAATAAGAAGTTGGGCAAATTCAAAGCAAATTCAAGAATTTGTTAATTTCGTTGGTAATTTGGTAGCAAGTTTGCTGTATTTTAATATTTTATAAGATAATAAGTTTTGCTATTTTGCTTGTTTAGAATGCCATTCTGAGATGCTAATCCAGGTCAAGATTATTTTGAAATTATCGAAAGCTAATGCAGGTTTTTGCATATGTACTAGATGAAAATCTCACCATCCAGCATGATATGGTTCTCTGAACTAGCAGCAGGATGGTCTGAGAAGGCCACATCCAGAACAGAGGTTGGACTTTCAGTTTCTTGTTCACAGCATAAATTTAACTCATCTTCAGTATCTCTATTGGGGTCAGGGGCACAGCTAGTACCTTTCACTGATTTCAAAGCATCAAATGAATGAATCTGATTGTCTTCAGAGATTGTTGCCAGTTCTTCCGCAATGTCCATGTCTTCTGAAGGTTGGGTGATGCATGACTGAATTTGATCATCAGAAGGTGGCACTTGCTGTTCTGCAATGTCGACGTCTTCTGATTGCAGAAGACTAAGAAGAGTGCATGGATCAGCTCCAGTTGATGAGTGAATAAGATCATCATCATCATCATCATTGCAGGTTGTTGCATGTTCTTCTGGGATGTCAACTTCAGATGCTGAAGGGTCGGTACACAGCTTGGCTTGGGTCGATGAGAGAACCTCCAGATCATCATCATAAGTTGCAGCTTCTTCTGAAACATCAACCATCTCTGAAGAAGCTAAAGGAGCTTGTTCTTCTGAAACTTCAACCACCTCTGAAGCTAAAGGAGCAATACATAAATTGTCTTTAGTCGATGATTCCATGACATCACACTCGCTCAACAACTCTTCAAGTGACACAGGATTCTCAGAGCCACCAGCAACCTCACTACAAGAAGCCTCATCCACAGCAAGTTTCACATCTCCAGCAACTTCCTCTGAAACTTCTGATGCCAATGTGTCTTCTGGAATCACAAGAAATTCAGCAAGTCTAACCACACTTTTTGATCTGAGCTGAGAATTGGAAATTCTCTGCAGTGCAGTTGCTGCAACAGGGCCATCCAAAGAGTGGTCCCTAGTGGACTTCGAGCTTGTCAGCACCCTTTTGGATTCACTGCTTGAAATGGAATCCAGCAAGTGAGAGTAGCTCTCCAGTGATTCAGATAGGGAACGCGAACGCCGAAAACCGCTGTTCCCATGTCTCTTTGCAGCAGTGCCAATGTAAGGTTTCAGACCATCCCTGTCATATGTGGCAGAGGCTGATCGAGGAAGTTCTTGTCTAATGTTATCTCCAGAAAGCCTCTGCCCATAGGGGACCTTATGAAGAACCCCATCCATGGAGATGCTACGGTGGCTCTTCCGTTTCACATGGTCAGTACCAGAACCATCCTGGTTGCTTAACGTATCCTGTTGCAAGTTTGTACTGGTGTCATTTGGTGGTGACAGTTTAGCGCCGTGTGAAGAACCGTCACCATTGGCAGCTGACTGACCATTAAGAACATAGTCATTGTTTTCCAAGTAATGTATGGAAAGGGTGCGCAGCAGCTTTGGTCCGACAGGAAGCATCTTCTCTTTCTGATCTTCCTTTCCATGCAATTTTCTTGAAAACAATGACTTCAGACCAGACTTACCAGAACTCCTTTTTGAACCCTTTTGTTTATTTTTAACCTGAAATACCAGAAAATTGATGGAATATGATCAGTTCACATCTCCAAATCCAGAGGAAAACTAGTTGTCTGTGTGCAAGTACTTTGGAGGACAGAAGTACTTGTAAAAACTGCTTATATGCAATGCAGTAGCAGCACGCAGATCATCATATAATTATGCTTACAAAATAATCCATGCCCTTGCCTAAACAAGTTTCAGATGTATTACTACAACGAGTAGAGGCGATTCGAGTTTATATACACACTAGATGCTGACACAAATATACAATAATTTATGTACTGATATACATAAAGAGAAGGACCAGTGATGCATATGATTTTAGTTCTTTTCTCTTGAACTGTAAACAGAGGACGAAAATGGACTACTGGATACAAATGGAAAAATTAACAGAGCAAAGGATATCAGTACTAGTATTCAAGTATCAAGAGAACTTCGGAAGTTGATAATCAAGGTGGGCAATTGGTATATACTTTTGTGTTTTTGTACTCATCTATGACAACTCTCTGCTCATCCGTGACACCGCTGTCTTCGTCTTTGAATGGAACATAGCAACCTCGAAGCTTACTTCCTGCAGTCAATTTCACGGTCAATAAAAATTACAACATATTGTGTAGGCTCATAAGCTGTCATACTTGTAGATATTTCAGGTCAAGGTGTAGGGTTCTAATTCTTCAGTACACTAAGTGCTAAACAGTAACTTCCCAACGTGCGAATTTATATTTTATCATTGTTTATACAAGCTTCCCTGCTTATGAGTTTATATTTTATCATTACTTATAAAAGGTCAAATGGGAAAATCAAAGTATTTGAATACATGAATGACAACCACAACTGTACTCCTATTGTTTTTTCAGTGAATCAAATCAATTTACTCAAGGACACTCGGTTACGGTTAAAGAACAACCCCAACTTACCACCAGCGCTTTTTTCCTTACCATGTTTCTTGTCAGAGATCATCTTCCTCGTGGACCGTAGGCGCCGGCGAAGGCCAAACAACTCAAGAAAGCTCCACCGGCCCCCCATTTCCTTTCTTCCATAGAACCCAGAGTCCTGAGGGTGCAACAGCTGGGCCATTTGTCCTGGGCCCGACAGCATAGAAGAAGGATGATTCCTTATGAGCAGAGCACCACCCGTGCTGATTATGGAACAACGCCTCGACTCCGGTTAGGTCTGTGACCTGTCATGAACATAATGGACAGTGATTAACAACCTATCAAAGCACATACCTAATGACTTTTCCAACTCCAAACAGATCATTGCCTCAAGACCATAATGGAAAAGAGTATGGCCGAACAGATTTAGTACAGATAAAGATGGTGCCTGGCCAAGTATCCACAAAGATCGGCAGGGCAAATGAAGGTCTTAATCATGAGGAAAGGCATAAAGTAACACAGTACCGACGAACAAGCGAATAAGAAGTAACTTAAGAGGGTCGTTTGCGCCTTTTTTAGATTAAAAAGGGGGGTCAATGATGGTGATGTAAACACCCATCTTTCCGAAAACATGCACACAGACACCCACCAAACTGCAACCGAACCATTTCCGAAGACACGCCAATTAAACAACGCCTATCTGTATCCTTGTTAGTTAGTGTCTGAACCACTAATCAATCATTAGACGACCGCGAAATAAAACTATAGTAGTTAGGAAGAGCCACTTTAGTGAAGAAAGCACATGCACAGCCAACCAACAGGGCAAATCAAGAAGGCAGAGAAAGCTTCCAAGGAAGAACCGGAGAACTGTCGCGCAAAATCTGGTCACATGTTAAGCAAGTGATTCTTCAGAACTCTTTTCAGTAACTTGACACAAAAAGAGAGTGACCCCAGGAGGATTAAGAAAAACCATAGGGAAGCACATCCATTTCTCATGACTCAAAAAACAAATCATGTGTATGAAAAATTACTAAACAATGCCCTTGGTTAGGCAAAAAGAAGTACTAATTAATTGGGACTCTGAAATCAACAACGTAGGGAGGGCGGAATCCGGTTTGCTACTCAATATCATCACTAGGCTGATTCACTTGAGACGAGATCTCCAACTTACAAATCTAAACAACAGAAACTGTGGAGGCAGTGTGACAGATACTGTCCTCGACTCCTTGGACGAAAAACTCTGTACTCCAACCAAAAGGGCTACTCTCATTACTCAATCAACAGAGTCAAAAATAAGTAGTTACTAGTACTTAGTACTTGTACCATCAATCAGATCATGGGCTGCTGCAAAATCAATCCACTCCGTTCAGCAACCCATCCATTCAATTGCTGGAGGAAAAACCCGTCCATCCATCCATCCATTACAAACAATAGCACCAACAGCAACCATCAACAAAGTCAAAAATAAACAATTAGTACTTCTACCATGAATCAGATCATGGACTGCTGCATGCAAAACCAATCCACTCCATCCCACAACCCATCCATTAAATTTCTGGAGAAAAATTCATCCATCAGAATCAGATTCAGCAACCCATCTACTCTGGAATGGAGTCGACATAGTGCAGTGACTCAGTCCATGCGTAACTTGACGCATGATGGTTGATGAAAAACATATCACGAATTCACGACGAACAGCTCGAGGTTTCCCACTTGGTAACTCCCGATCCATATGACGTCAAAATGAAAAAACGCCAGAAACAACCATGGAAAGGAAAACAGAGAGGCCAGGCAGAGAGTATCTGCCAAGTGCCAACACATTCAGGATCAGCGACCGGAAGGGCTGTGGGCCTGTGGTGCAGACAGAGTGGAGACAAATCAACAACAGGCAGCAAAATCTCAATCACAAACAAACACGAGCGTCGGCCGGTGAACACAGCAGTGGTCTCGGAGCGATCCAGACAGAGGAATAACGAACACGCGAAAAGGCAACCGAAATACCGAGGGAACAGACATCCTGTCCTGGCGAACGGACGAGCGAGCGAGCGAGCGAGGAGAAACGCACGCACGCACGCAGCGCGCAGGCGCCTTTCGGCGAACAGGTGAGCCGCACGGGAACGCGGCAGCGGCGGCGCCGGCCGGGCCGGCCGCGAACCATGGCGCCGATCGAGAGAGGACGCAACGCACGCAACGCAGGGTACGTACGGGCTCGTAAAACCCAACCCGAACCAAACGAAACAGAGAGAAATTCGTGGAGGCGTGCTCGGTGCGGGCGGGAACCGGCGACGAACCTCGGTGGACGGGCGCGGGCGACGCGCGCCGGTGACGACGAGGCGGAGAGGGAGGCGAGGGTGGCGCTCCTCCGGGAGGAGGAGGGAGGGAGGGAGAGTTGGTGGGTGGAGCCGTGGAGGGAGGGAGGAAGGGGGAGGACGGAAGGAACGGATCCGGGAGGGGGAGGGTGGAAAAAGCTGCGGGGGGTTTGGGGTTAAATCCCTCCCTCCGCCCCGGTCCTCGCCTCGCCTCCAGTGCTGACCTCACCTGCTGTTGAACGCTTCTCCCACCCTCCCCTCCCTTGGACCGCCACCGAACAGTGATGGGATCACTCCACTTCGGTAGTTCGGTTTAGACTGTTTTGTTAGTTGCTATTGTTGTTTGTCCATGTTGATGTGCTCGGTGCAAGTTATGCCATCCTTTTATTTTCGAGCATATATATAGAATGTTTACGCTGAAAATCGGGTAGGAAAAGCTTGTGATAATGGAGTTGGGCCGACGCGGAGTACACGGTGGCTCGGGAGGAGTCGACAGCAGCGCGGGGGAAGGTGCGGATTTGTCGGGATGAAGTTACCGACGCTGGGGGTGGGGAGGGTGGGCCACGCGGTGGCGGGGAGGGCGGAGTTTCTTTTCGCGGGAAGAGGGGAGAGTGGGGGGAGGAGCTCACGGAAGGGGGGGGCGTAAGTGGAGTGGGGGAGTGAGGCGGTCGGACCGCAACGGCTTTTCAAAATCCGGTTGCCGGGAAGTATGGGGTTATACTTCCGCGCGGGTAGAGTTGGGGTAGGAGGGGAGGGAGCTCGCGGAGGAAATAGGCGCTAGCGTGAGTTGAGCGAGGGAGTGAGGCGTTCGGACCGCAATGGCTTTTCAAAATTTGGTTGTCGGGAAGTAGGGTTTTATACATCAGACATGTACACATACGAAGTTGTGATCGAGTTATAATTACCACAGAATATCGATGAATGTGCGCTTCTTTCTTCTTTGTGAGCGGAGTGGAGGGAGTGAGAATTTACTGTTAGACAATAGTGAGTGCACGCATACACGTGTTAAGTTGTGTCTGAGCTAAAACTTCCTATAAATCGGTGAAATACCGTCCCCTCCCCCTCCCCCCACACACAAACTCCACGGTTCCCCCTCCCTTCCCCGCGAGGCGATAAGAGAGATCCATTGCCCCCCATCGTCAATCATCGACATCGAGCCTAAAGGTTCCTCCCTCCTTCGCTCAGCTTCCCGACGGGTGGGGAACCCAGTGCCTTGATGTTGCCCCATAGATAGATTAGGGTTATGATTTCGCAACAGTGGAGCTGACTTTGCGAATAAGATTTCCTTAGCCTCCCCATCTCGGTTTGTCGACAATGTCGTCTGCAGTGGTGTAGATTCCAATTGGCCCTTCTGGTCGGTGAGGCTAGGCTTTGCAAGATTTGTGATGAGGCGACTGCAACTCCCCTTTGTAGTTTGGTCCTTCAATCTCGTCCTTCATCATGCCACTTCAACCTCTGGTGCCACACGTGGGGCTTGTGAGAATTTTTAGAATTTTGTCTCTTGGATACGCGACTCTTCTGATGGTTATGTCTTCTTTTTCACGGCACTGGTCAGGTAGGATTGTGGCCTTGGTTCTTTCTGTCCTCGATCAGCAACGATATGATGGCACCAGAAGCCATCGGCGCACTCAAGGAAGATGGTCAGCCTTCTAGGAACCTCGTTGTAGTTTCTTAATTTTTTAGAGATGTTCGTACTATTGGTTTGGTTCACATATCTCAAGGTATTTTTTTTAAATCGAATAGAGTTATGGTATGGAGGTGTGTTTCTTTGTTTCTTTTGTGATCTTTAGTTTAACGGGCGGAACTGTATATCCTTCTTAAAAAGCTCAAATAGAAAAAGGGGTGTTAAATTGCAAGACTCACATAGCAACTTATTTGGATACAAATAAATTTGAGCAAAACAATAATGTTTTTACCAAGTTTCTTTCAAAAGAAAGAAACATGTTTAATTGCATGTTAATCCTTTGGTTGGACACTAATAATTTTGTGTCAAACTATGTTTTCTTTAGCTAAACATATCTTTAGCTCGTTTATTGGATGGTGCTGCGTAAATGCTAAACATATCTTTAGCCCATTTATTGGACGCCAATTAATTTTCTCAAATCCCGCATATATTCTTTAGTACTGAGTAAAAAACAAACATATCTTTAGCTCATTTACTGGATCCGAATTAACTTGCTCAAATCCCGGATATATTCTTGGCACCGAGTAAATACCAAATATATCTTTAGCTCATTTATTGGACACCAATTAAATTTCCTAAAATATTGAATATATTCTTTGGTATAATGAGTGAAAATGAAACATATCTTTAGCTCATTTATTGGACCCCAATTAAACTTGCTAAAATATTGAATTTATTCTTTGGTACTTCATGATGAGTAAAAATGAAACATATCTTAGCTTATTTATTGGATCCCAATTAAATTGCTCAAATCCTGAATAGTATATTCTCTTTGATACCGAGTAAATGCTAAACATATCTTTAGCTCATTTATTGGACCCCAATTAACTTGCTCAAATCCTGGATATTTATTCTTTGATACCGAGTAAAAACCAAACATAGCCCTTTCACTCAATATTTTTCGAGGCTGCCAATTCACTGTTGAGAATTAACACACACATCGTCGAATCTTCCAAAAAAAAAAAAGAACCAAAGGTGACGGGACAAGAGATGAGGTGGCCGTCCTTATCATGCATTGGGGCAGCGGATTAATTAAGGGCACACCACCACATTTAACACCAAATCATCAAAGCAAAGTATGGGTGAGCGTAGTACAATATGTGAGCCGCGTTTTCGTCCAGCTCTCTTCTTTAAACCGTTTGCTTTTCTTTTTCTTCCCAAAGCCTACTATTCCTAGTTTCCCACTCCTTTTTGTCACCGTGTGTACTTGTTTGTACCGGGGTGGTGGGTCATATGAAAATCAAAGTTGGTGTGAATTTGATTTGACCCCTCCGTCCCTCGGACGAAGACCGGCGATATTTTCTTTTTCACTGGGCATATATTAAATTTGTGTTGTATCCGATCGCGATGTGCAAAGATCTCCTCGAGTAAGAACAATATGCTCTCCCCCCCCCCCTCCAAAAAAATATATTTAGGGTCTGAACACTGTAATTTTCATACATCAGCTTTGGTACTCAATTAATATGCAAAAATAATAAGGTTGGTATTCAATTAATTATACAAGATATATAACTTTGGTAGTACTCAGTTAATCATGCAGAAATTAATTGCACAAAATATAGAAACTTCGGTACTCCATTAATGCAACAAAGATATAAAAAGTCTGGTACCCAATTAATTGTGCAAAAACAAGAACTTTTGATACTCAATTATTAATTGTACAAGATATAAGATTTATATGGACGGGTTAATTGTACAAGATTTGTTTATTCAAATGGTTGAGTGTAGTGCATGCAGCATATACGATCCGATAAAACATGGCATGTATTTTGAGACCACTATCGTATCAAAATCATATATGATTTTTTCTGAATCGTTTAATCTTTTTGAGAAGCAGATACGAGATTAGGGAGGAACACAGGGATCCAAAACTAATGGAGGCAAGTGAAAACTGATAATAGCTTAGGGGGTTTCATGCAGTTTTGCAAGCCAGATAAGTAAACATTAATGTTTAGGCACTGCTGAGTAAAAGTTCATTTACCACCTGCCATTTTCATACTTGGAACTACCTAAATTGACCATATAGTACCTCTTGTTGGTTCCCTTTTAATTTATTTCCCAGTGGCATATAGTACCTCTTGACCAAGAACAAGTCAATATACACAAGATTTTTTTTTTTTTTGCTTTTGCTTCCCATTTTCACTTCTGTTTTTTGATGAGTGAATGCGGTGGACCAATTTGATACGCTAGTGGTCTCAAAAAACATGCCAAGTTTGATCGGATCGTAGCTGCTGCGTGCACTACACTCAACCATTTGAATAAGAAAATATTGTACAATTAATCCGTCCATTTATATCTTGTATATCCTGTACAACTACAATTGAGTATCAAAAGTTCTTGTTTTTGCACAATTAATTGGTACCAAACTTTTTATTATTGCATTAATTAAGTACCAAAGTTTTTATATTTTGTGCAATTAATTTAGTACCAAACTTATTATTCTTGCACGATTAGTTGAGTACGTACCAAAGTTATATCGTGTACAATTAATTGAGTACCATCTTATTATTTTGCAAATTAATCGAGTACCGAGGTTGAGCTATGAAACATATTATTCTAACTCGACAAGATCTTTGCACATGTAATCAGTAGGATAGAAGCCGAAGGGCAAACGTGGAGGCAGGCCGGCCTCATCAAAGGGGACGTAGCCTCCTTCCTAGGAGCGTTGTCGGCGTGGGCTACGACGAGAAGTTAGACTAGCAAGTGTCTCGGTAGAGTTGGGTACGTGCAATATGTAACACCAACATGGAGGGGCTCTTCCCCCCTTTTTTCTCCCTTTAACATATAGTACGTATACTCGTGCGTATTCAAGAAAGTTGTCAGATACAACACAAACAAATTAATATATGCCTTGAGAGAAAGAAAATATCGTCGGCCTTAGTTCGAGGGGCGGAGGGGTAAATCAGATTAAAATTTAATTTTCATATGACTCACCTTCGCGGTGAAAACAAGTACACATGGTGACAAAAAGGAGTAGGACACTAGGAATAATACGCTGTCAGAAGAAAAATAAAGCAAATGGTGTAAAGAAGAGCTGGAAGAAAACACGGCTCACATACTATTGTACTACTCGCACCCATACTTTGCTTTGATGATTTGATATTAAATGTGGTAGTGTGCCCTTAATTAATTTGCTGCCTAAATGCATGATAAAGATGACTATCTCTTCTTTTTTAAATCTATTCATTCTCAATCATGCTAGTACATAGAACAACAGAGGTAATAAAAATTACAACCAGGTCCCTAGACCACCTAGCGACTACAAGCACTGGAGCGAGCGGAAGGCGTGCCGCCATCATCGCCCCTCCCTCGCCGGAGCCGGGCAAACCTTCTTGTAATAGACATGCGGGAACTTGTCGTGCTAAGCCCACATAGCTCTAGCGCACCAGAGCAGCAACTATCACTGATGAGGAAAGGCGTAAATTGGAAGGATCAAACCTATAAACACTCAAACGAAGACGAACAAAGGCCGGATCCACATAGATCCATTGAGACCAGCATCGACCAAATCCCATGAGATCCGATGGAGACACACCTCCACACGCCCTCCAATGAAGCTAGAGGCACCATCAGGACAGGGATAGAACATGGGTGACATTATTCCTATTGAGGTACATCGCCGCAGCCACACAACCCCAGCCAAGACGTTGAAATTAACAAGAA
>NC_057801.1:69876774-69882545 GCF_018294505.1 Triticum aestivum
AATTACAACCTAGAAGGCTCACCGTCTTCTACCTGAATGGTCGATGGCACACCATCGGAGTCAACTTATCCTTTTTTTTGCGGGAAAGGAACTTTCATTAATAAAGCAAGATGATTACATTCAGAATTGACTATGCTAGCTATCTCATAAGGGAGCCAGCTTATCTTTGTTGATTCAGGACCAAAAGTCACCAAGGCCACAATCCCACTTAAACGGCGCACTAAAAAAAAGGAAATCACCGTTAGGAGAGCCGCCGATCCAAGCTCCAGACCTCTAAAACTTATCACAAGCCTCACGACCGGCACCAAAGGCGCGAAAATGGGAAGCAAGAAAAAGATCATGTGTATATTGGCTTGTTCTTGATCGAGAGTTGTATGCCATGCTAAAATAATTTTGGCGGGAATTTATAACCATACGTGATATAAAGATATCAAGAAATGTCATTTTCTTTATTCACATGCTAAATTGCATTAATATCTTTTTTTAGAAAAGGAAACTGCATCAATATTCTTTTCTAGGGATGGGGCGAGATATATGTTGCCAATTTAGGCATTCAATTTTTTTATAAGAGCAATGCACAATATGGACCATGGTGTCAATTACGAAAATTGGAGGTGGTCAATGAACTTTCATTCAAGAGGAGCATCCAAGCACTGTCGTTTCTCACTTGATGATTCTGCATTGGACCTCCTTAAACTCGATTGTCTCCATTTCTCACGGGATCAAAATGATTTCCCTTGAGTCAAGTGTCATCCTCGCTCGTTCTTTTGCACATATACATATTAATCATTTTCTTTCTAGCGAATCCAAGTGGTCAATGGTAGAAGAGAAGTGAAAACGAAAGCGTAAACCATACGTGGTGAACTTGTATTGACTTGTTCTTTGTGACAAAGCCATATATCACACGAAACTTAATTGTGCATACGTGACAAGGATATCTACCAATATATTTTTCTTGCTCAGCATAATAATTGTGTCATTGTTTTTTTAGTGTCTAGAATATATAGACTATTTAGGAAGTACTCCCTCCGTTCCGATTTACTCATCGTGGTTTTAGTTTATTTGAACTAAAACCACGATAAGTAAATCGGAACGGAGGGAGTAGTTCCAACTTTCAAATATGAAAAATGGAGGTGGTAAATGAACTTTTACTCAGCAACAGTGAACATAGAACTCAAAACTTGTGAGCTAGTTGGCTCGCCTCGGGCCAAACTTGTTGGCGATGTATGATGTATCAGGTGAAAACGCACATTCAGTGAAAATCTGGAAACTATTGTTATGGAGCGTGAGATCAGCAACGTACGGTGACAGATCACGGTGGGATTACCTTCAGATCCACTTAAGAGTATTTTGCTGATAACCCCTCTCTCCTTAATTGTAGGCAAATTATGTGTATCATGCGTCGTCTCCTTCTGTCAGTGCCCGTTTATTTCTATTCCATAGGAACTCGCCGTCGCGGCTAACGAAAGTCGTCGCCGCCGTTAAGAGCTCAGTCCGCCGCAGCCGCAGGCACTTCCACATGGAGCTACACCGCTGACGCCGCTCAATAGCGATCCCTGCCGCCGCACGGAGTTGCCCTCGAGTGAGTAGCGTGAGTTGGTCGCCGACGTTGATGCGAGAACGGATCCGCCGCCCCGATGCAACGGCGACTCGACTAGCATGACTCTGCCTCACGTGCTGGTGTGTGCTCACTCGCACAGTGAGCCGCTTCCACCTGGATGATTAATTTTCTGTCTTGAACTGAATTTGGTTGTTCTTTAAAATCTCCTACGGGCCATGCTTTCGTCCTGAAATCCGTCGATGTTTGGTGCCGTGAAAGTTGAATTCATGATTCTCTATTTTGAGTAGTTGTGAACCAGTTGGATATAGGAGCATATGGAAATTGATAAGAGATGAAGTTTCTGAATAAAAGCTTCTGAACTTGTATGCATTCAACGAGCGAGCACGACAGAACTGTGTTGCGTCGATTCAGCGGCGCCGTTGGCTCTAAAGTCGGCGGCCGGCCGGCTCGCCCTCCTCCTCGGCCCTCGGGGCGACCTTCCTGTGGCGTTAAGATATGGCGTTCGCCATCGAGCGGCGGCAGAGGTGCAGCCCCATGCGGTAGTGGCGGCAGGAGCTTTCACCGGCGGCGACGGCAACTCCCTACGAATAGGGCTGCAAACGAGTCGAGTTCGAGCGAGTTGGACTGAGTGAAGCTTAAGATCGAGTTGTAGAACGTGACTCGTGCTCAGCTTGTCACGATCTCGAGTCGATCTCGAGCTAGTTTCGAGCTAAATAAGAAGATGAGGATTATAAAATCTACGACTACTATTCCAACTAGAGACGTGAAAGTGAAAAAAAATGCTCACTCCAATTGAAGGTTCGACCATCTCTTCACGTTCGGGAGAGCTCATCTTCTCTTGGACAAACTGCAGAGTGTGATCTTCGTGGATGAAAGAAAAGAATAACAAGTACATATGTTGGAACTTTTGCTAGAAACAACATAATGTTTAACACACGTCCGTCGTACCATATTTGCTTGTAAATAAGATGGAGAAAAAATCCTTGACAGCATATATGGTAATAAATTATTCTATTTTCATTTAATATATGACATGATGATTTAATATAATGATATTGTGCTGAACAATCGAGCTAAAATCGAGCAAGCCAGTATTGGCTCAAGATCGGCTCGTTTCCCGACCGAACTATAGAAAGTGTTCGTACTCAACTCGTTTCTTTTCAGAGTCGATCTCGAGCGGCTCACGAGCCTCGAGCTTTTCTTGCAACCCTACCTACGAATAGAAACAGACGAGTCAAGGAGAACGACGCAGTACCTCCCAAATAATTTGCCTACAATTAAGGAAAGAGGGGTTATTTGCAAAACACTCTTAAGTGGATCCGGAGGCAATCCCACATGTGATCTATCACCGTACATTACCGATCTCACGCCCAGAACAAATAGTTTCCAGATTTTCACCGAATATGCGTTTTGTTGTCCGATAACGCCCATACGTGTGGACGTTAAAGGGTCTGCCCACACAGTTTGTATGGTGTTTAAGAGGATCAGCCCACACGCCTACGTGTGGGTAAAACAAGTAATGCCCGCATGCCTTTTTTTTTCCTCGCGGTCCCTCTCACATGCCTGCATGTGGGCAAAATAGATAACGCCCACACGCCTGTACGTCAGGCCTCCTACCTTATGGTCCCGCACGCCCCGCGTGACAGTCACCAGCGTCCCCACAGTTGCCATGGTCTGGACCCTCTTCCATGTTCATTTAACTGCAGTTGCCATGTCGGACAACTATAGTTGCCATGGTTGCTCAACTGCAGTAGCCATGTATGGTCTGGTCTACTGCAGTTATCATGATTTCAAAACTTTAGGAGTTGCCACCTACTAACACTAGGCAGTTGAGAGAGTTGCCATGTGCTCACAAGCACGCTAGGGCAGTTGCCATGTAAAAGGAAGAGTTGCCATCTGCTTACGTGCACGCTAGGGCAGTTACCATGTACCATGCAAAAATACATGGCAACTCGGGTAAAAGAGAGTTGCCATCTGCTTACGTGCACACTAGGCAGTTGCCGTGTACCCTGCAAAACACATGGCAACTGACATGTTCGGGTAAAAAAAAGAGAGTTGCCATCTGCTTACAAGCAGACTAGGGCAGTTGCCATGTACACTGCAAAACACATGACAACTAGCAGCTTGAGTGTGGGAGAGGAGACGAGCGTGTGGGCGAGATGGCAAATGCCCACACACCAGCCCTTGTGCGTGTGTGAAAACTGCGTGTGGGCGAACTGCTAAACGCCCACACAGCGGCCCCTCCATGTGGTGAAACGGACGTGTGGCGACCGGGTGAATGCCCACACACCAACCCAGTCCTACGTGGCACCACAAATATACCAAAATTCGTGCACCCACAAACGGATATGGATCCACGCGTGTTGACGAGATGCAAACGTCCACATGTGTGGGCATTAGTGTTTCCGAACTTGTTTTCTTAACAAAGTCGAGCTAGCTCTCGTTTTCCGTTTGTTAAGATAAACGAGCCTAACAAGCGGGTTACCTCAAGTTACCCGTGGGGCTGGTTAATTAAGCTTGTATTTAGCTAGTATTTATCAACACACCCACGCGCGCGCGCACACACACATTAACGGTGTACTTAAGTCTTGCAAAGTGAGCTCAAACTCAACATTTAACGAACCGAGCCGACCGGAGTATCTTGCTCGCCAACAAAATTGTCGATAATTCGATATGGCGAAACGAGCGTGGAGCACCGGTTCCCATGAAAAGGAGGCACGCAAGAAATAAAGACAGGTTCAAAGAGGTTCAAATCCAACATAAACAAAAGTGGAGAAACAAAAACAGTTCAATGAGGCACGTAAGCGGATCTTATTTTTTGCGGGGGAGGTGTTAAAATTTCGTGTCAGCTGCAGTGTGCAAACATTCCAACATATAATTGACAAGGAAATCCAGTTCCCATCTAGCTGATGTGCAGTGTGGTCTAGGGAGGACAAACGGCACGCAGCAAAAACCGGTGGGATCCCGATGTGATGATAATCTATTTTTTTTTTTGCGAGAAAACTTTCAATTTATTCATCTTCTATCATAGCAGTACAACGAACACTAGAAATAATAAAAATTACATCCAGATCCGTAGACCACCTAGCGACGACTACAATTACTGAAGCGAGCCGAAGGCGCGCCGCCGTCATCACCCCTCTCTCGCCGGAGTCGGGCACAACTTGTTGTAGTAGACAGTTGGGAAGTCGTCGTGCTAAGGCCCCATAGAATCAGCACACCAGAACAGCAACCGTTGCTGATGAAGAATAACTTAGATCGAAAGGATCCAACCTGAAGACACACGAACATAGACGAACCACAACCAGATCCGAGCAAATCCACCGAGGATAGATCCGCCGGGAACACACCTCCACACACCCACCAACGATGCTAGACGCACCACCGGAACGGGGACTAGGCGGGGAGACCTTTATTTCATCTTCAGGGAGCCACCGCCGTCTTGTCTTCCTGAGTAGGACACAAACCCTAACAAATCTTGAAGGAACGACTAACAACGGAGCCCTCCCGCCGGCCCTTGGCAGGATCCACCGCGCCCCCATGGCCCTAGGGCCACCGGAGACGAGGCGGACCTGCGGCGGAGCCGGCGAGAGGCACGAACCCTAGCTTTTCTTGGACCAGCTCGGGATTGACTCCCATCACGCCCCTGCCCCGCTGCCGGCCAGCTCCACGGCACACAACGCCCCTGCCGGCGAACCGGCTCTACTGCGTACCCCACGCTCACCACCCACGCGATATAGCGTCCCACCATCCTCTGCCCAGTTTGATTTCTGATGGGTCTGGTGCTCTCACGGCACCCCGTGATGATTCGAATGTCAGCCCCGTACATACCCACATGTCACAAAGTGGAGTATCCCTTCCTCTCACTGTCGCAAGACCAGTGACAAGCTTGCGATCCTGCGTCCAGAGCCGCGGCATCTTCATGTACTTGTCCATACCGCTACTAGTCTTCTACTACTACTACTCTTTGGGCTGTGAGTTATAAATAAATACTCCTTTTGTTTCAAAATAGATGACCCAATTTTATATTAAAGTTAGTACAAAGTTGAGTCATCTATTTTGAAATGGAGGGAGTAAATCATAAACTACCAGTCTACGACTCTCTAAGTCCTACTTGAAGATGATGATGCCCTTGGAATTGCTGCGAAAATTCAGCCCCACATCACACTATCCACACCACACATAACTTGTGAGCCGAAGAAGTCTTTCT
>NC_057801.1:69882912-69887421 GCF_018294505.1 Triticum aestivum
TTTTTTGCGAAGTGAGCCGAAGAAGTCAAGTGTTTCTTTTTTCTGTCAACTCAGAGAGTGCAAGGAAATCTGGCTAGGGCCTTGTTGGATTCTGGTGGAAACATTCCGTTCCAGTTGACCGGCGGCGACATGTGCTACCGCCGTGCAGGTCGCCCCGCAGTCGCAGACGACCGGCGACAGCGAGGCAGCATGTGAAAATGATGGTCAGCAAGAAGGAACTCTTCCAGTCTGACTGGCTACCGCCACATCAAGGCCTTTTATTTACATGTCCACATGCATGCATGTACATACAGAAGATAGAAAAAATATCATTGGTTTTTTGTGACCAGTATTTATTTACTTATTTCTGAGAGAGAAAACATTGACCGGTGGTGATAAGATAAGCTGACAAGTCACACGGAAGCTGACTGGTCGAGAGAGCAGAGTGGCCGTGCCATCACCAACCATACATAAATCAACCAACAGGTCATCTTCTTCTAATTGACCTCTTCCAACGACTTTGTGGATGAGGACGCACAGCAATGTCAAGCAAGCATATGAACATTGTCAAACTTCAAATGAGATGACATGGGAATGAATGATGATAAAGCATCAGCATGGCGTATGGTTGCATCATCTACTGCTCAGAGGAACGGAACACGGGCCGACACATATCAGATGAACCATCTTAGGGTTGGACTTGACTAAGACACGTCCCGTCAAGGCGTAAATAAACCCCGGAGAAAGTTTTTCAACAATATGGTAAGAAAATACATCCTTCGGATAAGAACATTTGGACTACATAATTGAGGTTTGACGGCTGGTACAAGGCACCATTAGTAGGAATGTATGCGTGAAATCGACTGATGGCTTTTAACTTTCGGACGCTGGAACAGAATAAATGTTGAATCTCCAGATGCCGGCCCTGCGAGCACTGTGTCTTCTTCACAGGAATGGGGGAAGAATCACCCATCGGCGGGGGTACTTGGGCCGCCCATCCTTCCCGTCGAACAGCTGCACAAGAAAGAAGCAAATGTCAGTAAATCCATGCAGTTTTCACAGGTTTTGTTCAGTGTTCAGTAGTTCAGTGTGCAGAGACGAGGTACAACACTTGCCTTCCGCAGGCGGCTGTGCTTCCCGAGCGCCCAGTTGGTCATGATAGCCGCCGCCACGGCGAGGAAGACGTAGCCCGCCACGGTCTGCGTGGCGATGTTGAACCCCAGCCATTGGTAGATCTCGGTAGTGTAGTTTGCGCACGTCACGATGTTGAACAGGAAGCCCCGAGGGATCTGGTAGCCGCCGCTGCCGGTCGGGCTCCTGAGGTTCCTCAGCAGGATGTGGCAGTAGAAGTTTGCGATCTGGCACACGACCCCGATGCCGAACCCGATCTTCATCTGCAGGTCACTCACAGGGGTGTACAGAGGGTGGTTGCAGTAGTAGGCAATGTAGGCTCCAAAGGTCCAGTAGTAGGCGCAGTTCCTGAAGACGTTTGACACGGGGGAAGTCGCGTGGCTGAAGCGGTGGACGAAGAAGGTCTCCATGATCCTCTTGAAGTAGTGGAAGCAGAAGTAGTACATGGCGTACGTCTGGACGGGGTGGATGACCCGCTCCCCCTCATATCCAAAGTATTTGTAGACGGGCAGGTAATAGAAGATGGGGTAGATGATAAGAGGGCCGACGTATTCCCAGAAGAAGAGCGTGCTGTAGTAGACCTGCGGGCCTAAATCTTTGAAGACCACTGTCAGGGACCCGGAACCCTTCTCGCAGTATTCCGATAGGCTGGCCTTTTGATTGAGGACAACTGGCTTTCCAGATTTTCCAGGCTGTGCAGGGAGGGTGAGCCGTTGCCTAGCAGGATAGTACTTCTTAGCTGCATGGTGTAGACACAAGTGATTAGCAAGCCATACATCATAAGGAAAAACATGTGCTCTTCATAGAGAAAACATAAAGAAAAATATGATCAGTTACATCAATCTAGCCCATTCATAATTCATCCACAGAAATCCACCAGAGAAGTGAGTTTCATGCATAAGGAAGATCTAATGATAGCATTGCTCTCAATACACTTACTTACGAAGCCTTTTATCCCAAACAAGTTGGGGTAGGCTAGATATGAAAGCCTTTCACGAGGACTTCCCAGGAGGTCACCCATCCTAGTACTATTCTCGCCCAAATGGGTTTCATACCCAAAAGACTGGCTAGTTTTTGCATTGGCTCGCCAAGCCTACCACAACCCTTAGATATGAAACCCTTTCACGAGGACTTCCCAGGAGGTCACCCATCCTAGTACTACTCTCGCTCAAATGGGTTTCATACCCATGGGACTGGCTAGTTTTTACGTTGGCTCGCCAAGCCTATCACAACCCTCCTCCTTTACCCGGGCTTGGGACCGGCTATGCCTAGAAGGCATTGCTCTCAATATTAGCAACTAATGGTGCAGGCTCAAAAACAGAACGCCAATGATATGAATCTAGCAGGGCATGCTACACTTAGTTCTGCAGTAAGTAACTATGCTAAGTCTGGTATGATCAGAATTAGAAGTGCAAGTGCTACTTGGACAAAGTCGAATATGGAGCTACTTATGGCAATTAAAAAGCTGACCTACTACAAGGGGAAAGGATGCAGAGTTATGGTGTGGCTATTTTCAAGTTTCTAACATATTTGACCAAGATCAGGACGTGAATATCACTATATTTCAGCAGAATTGTTTCTTAATTGAGCCGCACGACACCATCAGGATTATACTATTCTATTCTGAAGCTCAAAAGTTCAGAGTGGTGGCATTTCATACATTAAACAGTACAATGCATCACCATATGCGGTGATCTGTCTCCTCAACCACATGGCACCAGATCTGCTTTAATGGTCCAACATGAGTAATAACTGTGTGTGACCGTCACTTTAAGATTACATGATGGCAAGTTAATAAACTAACATGGCAGCTCTGTGAGTCTGCAAGAGGTTATAAAGGATAAGATGATGCCTACAAACTTGGCAATAAATACCATAATATAGGATTCCTGATCACCAAACGAGCGAAAAATTTGCTTACTGATAGTACCCACTAATATATAGCAAGTTAAAGAAATTAGATGCTCAAAGAGGAAGAACACATAAAAAGGACAAGCAAAAGAAAAGTTATCATGGTAATAAAACACCTAAAGAAAACTAAGGTTTTCATGAACCATCATACATACTTTCTCCATCAGGCTAAGATACGGAGTAAAATAAATCATGGGACCATCTCAAACTAGCTTGACCAACAGAAAAGGGGGAGATTGCATAGAAAATAGATGCAGAGCATACAGAAAAAAAAAACAGCCGGTTTCACCCAACAACGGGCAAGAAATTCATGACCAACACTTGCAGCATAAACATGTACTAAAAGAGAGACTTTCCGCATACATGTACTTCTCCTATTAAATTACCCATGGTTGGAATTTCAGATTAAGTAGCTTCCAACAGAATATCAGTAAACATCATTAGCAACTTATTTTCTTTTTTAAGGTAGCGAATGAACGTTTTCCACTGTGGGTCATGACTTTTTTCTTTTACCACAGTTGAAATTAAGAAATATAAACCCAAACCAATCTCCAAACAACACCTACCCAAGTCCGTGCTCCGAATTCAACTATCCTTGCATAAGTTGTCCTTCTCCGGAAACCACAAAGCATGTGATGATTGTAATTAACTGAAACACTCATATGAAAACGTATTTTTGTCTTTAAAGGAAAAAAAACTCTCACAAAGCTTGTGAGTGCATAGATGTGGACGGCTAACTCCCTCCTACCTAGACAAGATCCTAACAACCTGTAGCAACCAAAAGGACCCTACCACATGAGGGCAAGGAGAGCAAAACACTAGGCACAGCCCATTCACTGCACTGATGTGATTGTCAAGCAGTGCTAGATATGACCCAAACACAGTGTAGCGCTCAGCTCATCTACTGGTTCACTGACGAATTTGGTACTACTTGGTTTAACCAAAGCAGCATCCCCAGTGAACTCATCTGGCCACCAGGCTGGCTGAATTGCGGTTGCGGGTACTGTATTTTTTCAGATTTGAACTCAAATCTGGAAGTAGAAGGCAGTGGCGGGGAGGAAAGAGAGGTGATTGGACGTACTCTTGGCGTGGATGGCCTCCTGCAGATCCGCGACCTTGGCCTGCAGAGAAAACGGGAACCACGGGACGAACGGTCAGGCCGAGCTTGGAGACTCCGGTATTGAGATCTTAATTAAACCCCGGGCGTGAGAGAGTGAAACCCTGCCCCGGCCCCAAGAAACGCGGAAGGAAGAGCGGGCGGGCGGGCGCGTACCGAGTCCTTGAGCTCGATGCCGCCCTTGACGACCTCGCGGCCGCTCCGGGACACGACGGAGACCTTCATGCTCCCTCCGCCGGTGGCTTCGGCAGCAGCGAGGCGAGGCGAGAACCTGTGGTAGAGGTGGTGGTGTGGAGGTGGAGAGGAGGAAGACACTGGGTGGGGGAGAAGGGGCAGGCAGGGGAGGCGTATTTGAGATCGATCCCACGGCG
>NC_057801.1:69887682-69908285 GCF_018294505.1 Triticum aestivum
AAACTACAACTACAAACTCGGCTAAATAAAAACTACCACGTACACAACTCTAGTGTCAAGGAAAAAAAACTGGCACAACTACTCATGTACAATACTCTTTTTCCTAAGGAACATACTCTTGTACTCTTCTAAAAAACTGTTCTTGTATTCCTCCATTCGTAAATAGGAAATGTTTTGTCTACTTCATTGTGGACGACATACAAACCGAAATGAGCAAACAAACACACCAAGACATGTCTATATACATTCAGTTCAAAAAAATGTTGAAACATCTTATATTTATGGCGGAGGGAGTGCTTAGTGCTTACTTGCAGTGTGATCTTCCTGTAAAAAAAGAGGGAACCTGTAGTATGATCTTGCACGTGTAAGCTTGTTTAGCATTTTTTTCCCCCGCAAAGAAAAGCTCCTTCTTGTTTAGCACTTTAGAATAACGTGCAAACTTTTATCTGCGGTGTGATCCTTCGTGCGCAGACAAGAACACCATGTGTTGTGTAGAGAGTTTCAGTCGACTAGACAACACAGAGATCTTGACTCCTTGAGATGGTGTATGGACTGGGTTCAGCACCACGGGATTAGGGAGGGTGGGTCGGTTGGTTGGGGAGTAGGCCGGCGGCCCAACGGCCCCGGACGACTGAACGCGGCGGCCGGCCGTAATTCCTCGCACATCATCTTCCCGTGCTCCCGTTCCATCGCACCGCATCGCATGCACTTGCACACCGTCCGTCACATGCCCCGCCGTACCACGTTTACCAACACCGACGACCGATCCACACCCGCCCACATGCACGCAAGTACCGCTCTAGACGTGACGACTGAATGAGAACGTCCCTTTGGTGACCGAGCTCACTGGAGCTCAAACTTTTTGAAAAAAAATCAAAATTCAAACTTCTTGATTTCAAAAAAAATGAAAAAAAATTGTGCAAGTAAACAAGGATAGATGTTATGTGTATGTGTGGAAACTTTTAGAATGAAATACCTTGAAATACGGTTTGTACAAAAAAGACAAATTCATGGCCTCAGAGGATGATAGTATCATGTGTTAAAAAGCCCCAGATTTTTTTTGCACAACCCTCATTTCAACGTATTTTGCCCTGAAAATTTACACATATGTGTGTTATGCCTTCATGCATATCTGCATTTTTTCATAAAAAAATTTAACATGAAAAATGAATTTTGATGAAATTTAAAATTGAATTTGGAGACCTCCATGGAGGCTGAGCTCCAAAAGCAATTTTCGCGACTGAGTATGGTGGAATGTTTCTGTGCATTCCCGGAGAAATCATAGTTTCAGAAAAACAAAAACCGCGAAATGATTTGGCGACTGCTATGCGTCAGCCGGCTGACGCACGAATTGAATCGATCGTCTTCAGAATCACTCGATCAATCATGCGGCAGCCATCTGATATGGGTGGCATCGGCAGCTGGTGAGTGTCTGCAATGGATACATTTGGTTACTCGCATGAATTTTTGCCTAGTTATATTTGTGGTAGACTAGGGACAGTCTGAGCTAATGCAGGATAAGAATCGTGTTCTGCACATCGTTTGGTACCCTGCATTGCACCACTAAGCACTCTCATGCCTGGTGTTTGGCTGCCATGCAGTTTGGGTTTAAGCCTCTGAACGTGCAAAACATGACCTTTGGTTGTGCATGGCATGTGATGTGCTTGATGCCTGCAAGCCAAACATGGTAGTGTAGCACTTTTGGAGAAGTATCCCAATGAGTAATCATTCCAACGAAGAGCGGAGGAGAGTACTTATAGTAGCGCTTCTGTCACAAACAAGGTGTCACAGTTCTTATGTAAAGTAACTGCTTGAGCTTCTTTAAATGGACGAATAAACCAGATTAACAAGGATATAGAGTTTGAAAGTAACAACTAAACAAAGACTATTAAAAGTAAATAACATAGCTGAAAATGAGAGTTGTGTTTCCTACAATGAAGAGATTAGGTGCGAAGAGAATTCAGTGTGTGGTAAGAATGTATCAAGTGTGCGTGCGACGGTAATACCAGTTTTCTGATATGTGTTTTCTGTAGGCGCATCACCCTAAGGTTACGAGACTCCTTCGTGCGGGATTATATCTCATTCTATGGTCCCGCTTCACCGTTGCCACAGAGTGGCCGTTTCCGCAATTAAGATCCTTGGACCGGAACCCACCGCTTACTGGACCCTGGACGGCTACTTCCACATATGACGTGTACATGGTGGACACACCCAAAGAGGATGACGACGAAGGTGGGAAGGATCCAGCCGAGGACAAGCCTCCCATGGCACCCCCAAAACGTCGACGTCAGCGGTGCCTGATGCGGAGCATCCTTCCATCATCCCCATGGACTCTACACCGACACATCCAACCCCACGAGGACCCATGACAAGATCTAGAGCACGTGCTTTGGAAACCGAGGTGAACTCCTTCCTACTTGACTTGCATATGGACACAAATGGAACATGGTTACTACCTCACCAAAATACGCTATGCCTCCTTAGGTATGAACAGGAACATCACCAAGAAGCTCAGGAGCATCACCAAGGAGAAGGAGGACCACCCCAAGGCCTTGCAAACCAAGACGGAGTGCAACAGCAGCAACACAGGAGGTCCCAGGTGACCCCGTGCGCACGGGCCCACGAGACCCTGATGTCTACCACACAACCTTCTTCTTGTAAACGTTGTTGGGCCTACAAGTGCACATGTTTGTAGGACAGTAGCAAATTTCCCTCAAGTGGATGACCTAAGATTTATCAATCCATAGGAGGCATAGGATGAAGATGGTCTCTCTCAAACAACCATGCAACCAAATAACAAAGAGTCTCTTGTGTCCCCAACACACCCAATACAATGGTAAATTGTATAGGTGCACTAGTTCAGCGAAGAGATTGTGATACAAGTGCAATATGGATGGTAGATATAGGTTTTTGTAATCTGAAATAATAAAAACAGCAAGGTAACTAATGGTAAAAGTGAGCGTAAACGGTATTGCAATGATAGGAAACAAGGCCTAGGGTTCATACTTTCACTAGTGCAAGTTCTCTCAACAATAATAACATAGATAGATCATATAACAATCCATCAACATGCAACAAAGAGTCACTCCAAAGCCACTAATAGCGGAGAACAAACTAGAGATTATGGTAGGGTACGAAACCACCTCAAAGTTATTCTTTCGGATCAATCTATTCAAGAGTTCGTACTAGAATAACACCTTAAGACACAATTCAACCAAAACCCTAATGTCACCTAGATACTCCATTGTCACCTCAAGTATCCGTGGGCATGATTACACGATATGTGTCACACAATCTCAAATTCATCCAACCAACACAAAGTACTTCAAAGAGTGCCCCAAAGTTTCTACCGGTGAGTCAATAAAACGTGTGCCAACCCCTATGCATAGGTTCATGGGAGGAACCCACAAGTTGGTCACCAAAACATACATCAAGTGGCACGTGATATCCCATTGTCACCACAGATAAACATTGCAAGACATACATCAAGTGTTCTCAAATCAAAGACTCAATCCGATAAGATAACTTCAAGAGGGAAACTCAATTCATCACAAGAGAGTAGAGGGGGAGAAACATCATAAGATCCAACTATAATAACAAAGCTCGCGATACATCAAGATCGTGCCATAGAGAGAACACGAGAGAGAGAGAGATCAAACACATAGCTACTGGTACATACCCTCAGCCCCGAGGGTGAACTACTCCCTCCTCGTCATGGATAGCGCCGGGATGATGAAGATGGCCACCGGTGATGGGTTCCCCCTCCGGCAAGGTGCCGGAACAGGCTCCCGAGAGGTTTTTGGTGGCTACAGAGGCTTGCGACGGCGGAACTCCCGATCTATCTTCTCCCTGGATGTTTTTAGGGTACGTGGGACTATATAGGTGAAAGAAGTCGGCCGGGGGGTGCTCGAGGGGCCCACGAGACAGGGGGCGCGCCCAGTAGGGGGGGCGCCCCCCCTATATCTTGGCCTCCTCGAGGATTTTCTGACGTGAACTCCAAGTCTCCAGGATCATATTCTTCCAAAAAATCACGCTGCCGAAGGTTTCATTCTTTGGACTCCGTTTGATATTCCTTTTCTTCAAAATACTAAAACAGGCAATAAAACAGCAATATGGGTTGGGCCTCCGGTTAATAGGTTAGTCCCAAAAGTAATATAAAGTGTATAATAAAGTCCGTAATCATTCAAAATAGATAATAAAATAGCATGAATGCTTCATAAATTATAGATACTTTGGAGACGTATCAGACCCCGTGCCCACGGACTACACAGGAAGTTGGCGCTGGAGCACCCCGTGTGCACGGGCCCGTACCGTGCCCACGGGACCCCCGTGCCCACGGGCCCAACTTACCCCGTGCGCACGGGCCTCCCAGGATGGCCGACTGAGATCAAGTCTTCGGCCCCTCTTCATCTCCTTCGACCCCAAGGCTATCTATTCCGTACATAGGACCATGTTTAGGGTTAGCAAAGTATTAGATGAGATATTTGTGAGCTTTGATCCTTCACCTTCCCTCTTGGTGGATCAAGACCCCCCAGGGAAGAATCCTTGTGGATTTCAAGACCTCCATAAGTAGAAGACTATCTTCAAGCCCCCATCTCCTTTGGATTTGGGATGAACTTTGCCATTGTATCTTTCCTTTGATTGTGTTTGTGACTTGTGGATCTTGTGTTATTATTCTAGTGGATGTGTAATCGGGAATTGTTGGAGTGATTTCCTCTTTGTGTTCTTGTTGTTGCTCTCCTTTCCCCCCTCCAAGTGTGAAAAGATCCCTCTTAGGGTTACACCCTACATCATCTGTTGGAAATATGCCCTAGAGGCAATAATAAAATGGTTATTACTATATTTCCTTGTTCATGATAATTGTCTATTGTTCATGCTATAATTGTATTAACTGGAAACCATAATACATGTGTGAATACATAGACCACAACATGTCCCTAGTGAGCCTCTAGTTGACTAGCTCGTTGATCAATAGATGGTTATGGTTTCCTGACCATGGACATTGGATGTCATTGATAACGGGATCACATCATTAGGAGAATGATGTGATGGACAAGACACAATCCTAAGCATAGCACAAGATCGTGTAGTTCGTTTGCTAAAAGCTTTTCTAATGTCAAGTATCATTTCCTTAGACCATGAGATTGTGCAACTCCCGGATACCGTAGGAATGCTTTGGGTGTACCAAATGTCACAACGTAACTGGGTGGCTATAAAGGTGCACTACAGGTATCTCCGAAAGTGTTTGTTGGGTTGGCACGAATTGAGACTGGGATTTGCCACTCCGTATGACGGAGAGGTATCTCTGGGCACACTCGGTAATGCATCATCATAATGAGCTCAATGTGACTAAGTAGTTAGTCACGGGATCATGCATTACGGAACGAGTAAAGTGACTTGCCTGTAACGAGATTGAATGAAATACCGACGATCGAATCTCGGGCAAGTAACGTACCGATTGACAAAGGGAATTGTATACGGGATTGCTTGAATCCTTGACATCGTGGTTCATCCGATGAGATCATCGTGGAACATGTGGAAGCCAACATGGGTATCCAGATCCCGCTGTTGGTTATTGGCCGGAGAATGTCTCGGTCATGTCTGCATGCTTCCCGAACCTGTAGGGTCTACACACTTAAGGTTTGGTGACGCTAGAGTTGTTATGGGAAATAGTATGTGGTTACTGAAGGTTGTTCGGAGTCCCGTATGAGATCCCGGACATGATGAGGAACTCCGGAATGGTCCGGAGGTGAAGATCGATATATTGGACGAAGGGTATTGGAGTCCGGAATTGTTCTGGGAATACCGGGTGACGACCAGCGTGACCGAAAGGTGTTTCGGAGGCCCCGACAAGCGTTGGGGGTCCTTATGGGCCAAGGAGAGGGGGCACATCAGCCCACTAAGGGGCTGTGCGCCCCTCCCACCCCCTCTCACGTAACGTGGAGAGGTGGGGGCGCCTCCCCTAGGGCAGCCACCCCTCCCGGCTTGGGGGGCAAGTTTCCTAGGGGTGGGGGTGCCCAAACCCATCTAGGGTTTCCCCTGTGGCCGCCACCCCTCCCCTAGGGAACCCTAGGGCGCCTCCTCCACCCCCTGCCCCCTATATATAGTGAGGGAGAGAGAGGGCAGCCGGAACCCTTCCCCTGACGCAGCCCCTCCCTCCTCCAACACTTTCTCCTCCTCCGTAGTGCTTAGCGAAGCTCTGCCGGAGAAGCACAAGCTCCATCACCACCACGCCACCGTGCTGTCGGAGTTCTCCCTCAACTTCTCCTCTCCCCTTGCTGGATCAAGAAGGAGGAGACGTCCCCGGGCTGTACGTGTGTTGAACGCGGAGGCGTCGTCCGTTTGGCGCTTAGATCGGAATCGACCGCGATCTGAATCGCTGCGTGTACGACTCCACCAACCGCGTTCTTGTAATGCTTCCGCATCGCGATATTAAAGGGTATGAATATACACTCATCCTCTCCCTCTCTTGTTGCTAGAATCTCCATAGATTGATCTTGGTGATGCGTAGAAAATTTTGAATTATTGCTACGTTCCCCAACAGTGGTATCATGAGCTAGGTCTATTGCGTAGATTCTTTGCACGAATAGAACACAAGTAGTTGTGGGCGTTGGTTTGTTCAATATGCTTACAATTACTAGTCTTATCTTGATTTGGCGGCATCATGGGATGAAGCGGCCCGGACCGACCTTACACGTACGCTTACATGAGACAGGTTCCACCGACTGACATGCACTTGTTGCATAAAGATGGCTAGCGGGTGCCAGTCTCTCCCACTTTAGTCGGATCGGATTCGATGAAAAGGGTCCTTATGAAGGGTAAATAGCAATTGGCATATCACCGTTGTGGCTTTTGCGTAGGTAAGAAACGTTCTTGCTAGAAACCCATAGCAGCCACGTAAAACATGCAACAACAATTAGAGGACGTCTAACTTGTTTTTGCAGGGTATGCTATGTGATGTGATATGGCCAAAAGGATGTGATGAATTATATATATGTGATGTATGAGATTGATCATGTTCTTGTAATAGGAATCACGACTTGCATGTCGATGAGTATGACAACCGGCAGGAGCCATAGGAGTTGTCTTAATTTATTATATGACCTGCGTGTCATTGAAAACGCCATGTAATTACTTTACTTTATTGCTAACCGTTAGCCATAGTAGTCGAAGTAATAGTTGGCGAGATAACTTCATGAAGACACGATGATGGAGATCATGATGATGGAGATCATGGTGTCATGCTGGTGACGATGATGATCATGGCGCCCCGAAGATGGAGATCAAAAGGAGCAAAATGATATTGGCCATATCATGTCACTATTTGATTGCATGTGATGTTTATCATGTTTTTACATCTTATTTGCTTAGAACGACAGTAGCATAAATAAGATGATCCCTCGCTAAAATTTCAAGAAAGTGTTCCCCCTAACTGTGCACCGTTGTGAAGGTTCGTTGTTTCGAAGCACCACGTGATGATCGGGTGTGATAGATTCTAATGTTCGCATACAACGGGTGTAAGCCAGATTTACACACGTAAAACACTTAGGTTGACTTGACGAGCCTAGCATGTACAGACATGGCCTCGGAACACAAGAGACTGAATGGTCGAACATGAGTCGTATAGTAGATACGATCAACAGGAAGATGTTCACCGATGATGACTAGTCCGTCTCACGTGATGATCGGACACGGCCTACTTGGATCATGTATCACTTAGATGACTAGATGGATGTCTATCTAAGTGGGAGTTCATTAAATAACCAGATGAACTTAATTATCATGAACGTAGTCAAAAGGTGTTTGCAAATTATGACGTAGCTTACGCTTTAGTTCTATTGTTTAAGATATGTTCCTAGAGAAAATTTTAGTTGAAAGTTGACAATAGCAATTATGCAGACTGGGTCCGTATACTGAGGATTGTCCTCACTACTACACAGAAGGCTTATGTCCTTAATGCACCGCTCGGTGTGCTGAACCTCGAGCGTCATTTGTGGATGTTGCGAACATTTGACATACACGTTTTGATGACTACGTGATAGTTCAATGCGTAATGTTAAACAGTTTAGAATTGAGGCACTGAAGACATTTTAAAACGTCACGGAACATATGAGATGTTCCAAGAGTTGAAATTAGGATTTCAGGCTCGTGCCCACGTCAAGAGGTGTGAGACCTCCAACAAGTTTCTTAAGCCTGCAAACTAAGGGAGAAAAGCTCAATCGTTGAGCATGTGCTCAGATTGTCTGAGTACTACAATCGCTTGAATTGAGTGGGAGTTATCTTCCAGATGAGATAGTGATGGTTCTCCAAAGTCACTGCCACCAAGCTACTAGAGCTTCGTGATGAACTATAACATATCAGGGATAGATATGATGATCCTTGAGCTATTCGCGATGTTTGACACCGCGAAAGTAGAAGTCAAGTAGGAGCATCAATTGTTGATGGTTAGTAAAACCATTAGTTTCAAGAAGGGCAAGGGCAAGAAGGGATACTTCATGAAATGGAAAATCAGTTGCTGCTCTAGTGAAGAAACCCAAGGTTGAACCCAAACCCGAGACTAAGTGCTTCTGTAATGAGGGGAACGGTCACTGAAGTGGAACTACCCTAGATACTTGGTAGATGAGAAGGCTGGCAAGATCGACAGAAGTATATTGGATATACATTATATTAATGTGTACTTTACTAGTACTCCTAGTAGCACCAGGGTATTAAGATACCGGTTCGGTTGCTAATTGTTAGTAACTCGAAATAACAGAGCTACGGAATAAACGGAGACTAGCTAAAGGTGAGATGACGATATATGTTGGAAGTGTTTCCAAGGTTGATGTGATCAAGCATCGCATGCTCCCTCTACCATCGAGATTGGTGTTAAACCTAAATAATGGTTATTTGGTGTTTGCATTGAGCATAGACATGCTCGGATTATGTTTATCGCAATATGGTTATTCATTTAAGGAGAATAATGGTTACTCTGTTTATTTCAATAATACCTTCAATGGTCTTGCACCTAAAATGAATGGTTTATTGAATCTCGATCGTAGTGATACACATGTTCATGCCAAAAGATATAAGATAGTAATGATAGTACCACCTACTTGTGGCACTGCCATTTGAGTCATATTGGTATAAAGCGCATGAAGAAGCTCCATGTTGATGGATCTTTTGGACTCGTTTGTTTTTTGAAAAGTTTGAGACATGCGAACCATGTCTATTAGTATGTACGCATGAAGAAACTCCATGCATATGGATCATTTGGAGTCACTTGATTTGAATCACTTGAGACATGCAAATCATACCACATGGGCAAGATGACTGAAAAGCCTCGTTTTCAGTAAGATGGAACAAGAAAGCAACTTGGTGGAAGTAATACATTTTGATGTGTGCAGTCCAGTGAGTGCTGAGGCACGCAGTGGATATCGTTATGTTCTTACTTCACAGATGATTTGAGTAGATGCTGAGTATATTTACTTGATGAAACACAAGTCTGAATTATTGAAAGGTTCAAGTAATTTTAGAGTGAAGTTGAAGATCGTCGTGACAAGAGGATAAAATGTCTATGATATGATCATAGAGATGAGTATCTGAGTTATGAGTTTAGTATACAATTAAGACATTGTGGAAATTGTTTCACAACTAATACCGCCTGGAACAACATAGTGTGATGGTGTGTCCGAACATCATAGCTGCACCCTATTGGATATGGTGCATACCATGATGTCTCTTATCGAATTACCACTATTGTTTATGGGTTAGGCATTAAAGACAACCGCATTCACTTTAAATAGGGAACCACATAATTCCGTTGAGATGGCACCGTATTAACTATGGTTTAGAGAAACCTAAGCTGTCATTTCTTAAAAGTTTGGGGCTGCGACGTGCTACGTCTCGAGCTTGCGTTGGTTTTCCCCGAAGAGGAGGGGGTGATGCAGCACAGTAGTGTAAGTATTTCCCTCAGTTTTTTAGAACCAAGGTATCAATCCAGTAGGAGGTCACGCACAAGTCCCTCATACCTGCACAAAACGATAGCAACTCGCAACCAACGCTTAGGGGTTGTCAATCCCTTCACGGTCACTTACGAGAGTGAGATCTGATAGAGATAATATTTTTGGTATTTTTGGTATAAATATGCAAAGTAAAAAGGTAAAAGAAAAACAAGTAAATAAAGTGATGGAGATTGATATGATGAGAATAGACCCGGGGGCCATAGGTTTCACTAGTGGCTTCTCTCAAGAGCATAAGTATTCTACGGTGGGTGAACAAATTACTGTTGAGCAATTGATAGAATTGAGCATAGTTATGAGGTTATCTAGGTATGATCATGTATATAGGCATCATGTCCGTGACAAGTAGATCGAAACGATTCTGCATCTACTACTATTACTCCACTCATCGACCGCTATCCAGCATGCATCTAGAGTATTAAGTTAAAAACAGAGTAACGCCTTAAGCAAGATGACATGATGTAGAGGAATAAATTCATGCAATATGATAAATACCCCATCTTGTTATCCTCGATGGCAACAAGTGCAACTCTTTCTATCACTGAGTAAGGACACCGCAAGATTGAACCCAAAGCCATGCACTTCTCCCATTGCAAGAACTACCAATCTAGTTTGCCAAACCAAACGGATAATTTGAAGAGACTTGCAAAGATAACTCAATCATACATAAAAGAATTCAGAGAAGATTCAAATATTATTCATAGATAAGCTGGATCATAAACCCACAATTCATCGGTCTCAACAAACACACTGCAAAAAGAAGATTACATTGAATAGATCTCCACGAGAGAGGGGGAGAACATTGTATTGAGATCCAAAAAGAGAGAAGAAGCCATCTAGCTACTAGCTATGGACCCGAAGGTCTGAAGTAAACGACTCACACTTCATCGGAGGGGCTATGGTGTTGATGTAGAAGCCCTCCGTGGTGGATGCCCTCTCCGGCGGAGCTCCGGAACAGGCCCCAAGATGGGATCTCGTGGATACAGGAAGTTGCGGCGGTGGAATTAGGTTTTTGGCTCCGTCCCTGGTCTATTGGGGGTACGTATGTATATATAGGAGGAAGGAGTACGTCGGTGGAGCTTTGAGGGGCTCACGAGGTAGGGGGCGCGCCCAGGGGGAGGGGCGCGCCCTCCACCCTCATGACCGCCTCGGGGCTTTCTTGACGGAGGGTCCAAGTCTCCTGGATCTTATCTGATGAGAAAATCACGTTCCCGAAGGTTTCATTCCGTTTGGACTCCGTTTGATATTCTGTTTCTTTGAAACACTGAAATAGGCAAAAAACAGCAATTCTGGGCTGGGCCTCCGGTTAATAGGTGAGTCCCAAAAATAATATAAAAGTGGAAAATAAAGCCCAATATAGTCCAAAATAGTAGATAAAGTAGCATGGAGCAATCAAAAATTATAGATACGTTGGAGATGTATCAGGCATCCCCAAGCTTAATTCCTACTCGTCCTCGAGTAGGTAAATGATAAAAAGAGAATTTTTGATGCGGAGTGATACTTTGGAAAATTTCAATGTAAATCTTCTTAATCATGGCATGAATATTCAGATCCGAAAGATTCAAGATAAAAGTTCATATTGACATAAAAATAATAATACTTCAAGCATACTAATCAAGTAACTATGTCATCTCAAAATAACATGGCCAAAGAAAGTTCATCCCTACAAAATCATATGGTTAGGCTATGCTTCATTTTCGTCACACAAAGATGTTCCTAACTTCTATACCCCCGATGACAAGCCAAGCAATTGTTTCATACTCAAATAATTTCAAACTCTTTCAACCTTCACACAATACATGAGCGCGAGCCATGGATATAACACTATGGGTGGAATAGAATATGATGATGGGGATTGTGTGAGAAGACAAAAAGGAGAAAGTCTCATATTGACGAGGATAATCAACGGGCTATGGAGATGCCCATCAATTGATGTCAACATGAGGAGTAGGGATTGCCATGCAACGGATGCACTAGAGCTATGAATGCTCAACAAAAGAAAACTAAGTGGGTGTGCATCCAACTTGCTTGCTCACGAAGACCTAGGGCACTTTGAGGAAGCCCATCATTGGAATATACAAGCCAAGTTCTATAATGAAAAATTCCCACTAGTATAAACAAGACAATTTATGAGACTCACTATATAAAAAACATGGTGCTACTTTGAAGCACAAATATATGAGACTCACTACATGAAGAACAAGGTGCTACTTTGAAGCACAAGTGTGGTAAAAGGATAGTAACATTGCCCCTTCTCTCTTTTTCTCTCATTTTTTATTATATATTTTTTTGGGCCTTCTCTTTTTTTATTTTGCCTTTCTCTTTTTTTATTACTCGTCCGGAGTCTCATCCCGACTTGTGGGGGAATCATAGTCTCCATCATCCTTTTCCTCACTAGGGCAATGCTCTAATAATGATGATCATCACACTTTTATTTTTCTTACAACTCAAAATTACAACTCGATATCTAGAACAAAGATATGACTCTACATGAATGCCTCCGGCGGTGTACCGGGATGGTGCAATGAATCAAGAGTGACATGTATGAAAAATAATGCATGGTGGCCGTGCCACAAATACGATGTCAACTACATGATCATGCAATGGCAATATGACAAAAGTAATGTATGTCATGATGAACCGAATGGTGGAAAGTTGCATGGCAATATATCTCGGAATGGCTATGGAAATGCCATAATAGGTAGGTAAGGTGGCTGTTTTGAGGAAGATATAAGGAGGTTTATGTGTGAAAGAGCGTATCATATCACGGGGTTTGGATGCACCGGCGAAGTTTGCTCCAACTCTCAATGTGAGAAAGGGCAATGCACGGTACCGAAGAGGCTAGCAAATGGCAGAGAGGTAAAAGTGCGTATAATCCATGGACTCAACATTAGTCAAAAGAACTCATATACTTATTGCAAAAATTTAGAAGTCATCAAAAATCAAGTACTATGCGCATGCCCTAGGGGGATAGATTGGTAGGAAAAGACCATCGCTCGTCCCCGACCGCCACTCATAAGGATGCACAAGCCAGGTACACTTCATGTTTCAAATTTGTTACACAACTTTAACCATACGCGCATGCTACGGGACTTGCTAACTTCAACACAAGTATTTCTCAAATTCACAACTATTCAATTAGCACGACTTTGATATTATCACCTCCATATCTCAAAACAATTATCAAGCATCAAACTTAATTTAATTCACTCAAACAAGAAAGTTTCACATATCTTGAACACCAAGTATATTAACATTAAGCAAATTACCATGCTATTAATGACTCTCAAAACAATCTAAGTGAAGCATGAGAGATCAAATTTCTTTAAAACAAATCCACCACCGTGCTCTAAAAGATCTAAGTGAAGCACTAGAGCAAAAATTATCACGCTCAAAAAGATATAAGTGAAGCACTATGAGCAAAACTATCAAGCTCAAAAGATATAAGTGAAGCACATAGAGTATTCTAACAAATTCCAAATCATGTATGGCTCTCTCGAAAGGTGTGTACAGCAAGGATGATTGTGGTAAACTAACAAGCAAAGACACAAATAATGCAAGACGCTCCAAGCAAAACACATATCATGTTGGTGAATAAAAATATAGCTCCAAGTAAATTACCGATGGAAGTGGACGAAAGAGGGGATGCCTTCCGGGGCATCTCCAAGCTTTGACTTTTTGGTGTCCTTGGATTATCTTGGGGGTGCCATGGGCATCCCCAAGCTTAGGCTCTTGCCACTCCTTGTTCCATAATCCATCAAAAGAATTCACCCAAAACTTGAAAACTTCACAACACAAAACTCAATAGAAATCTCGTGAGCTCCATTAGAGAAAGAAAACAAAAGACTACTTCAAGGTACTGTAATGAACTCATTCTTTATTTATATTGGTGTTAAACCTGCTGTATAACTTCTCTATGGATCATAACCTATTTTACTAGCCATAGATTCATCAAAATAAGCAAACAACACACGCAAAACAGAATCTGTCAAAAACAGAACAGTCTGTAGTAATCTGTAACTAACAAAAACTTCTGAAACTATTCTACCAAAATAGGAAGTCCTGGAAAATTTATTTATTGATCAGAAGCAAAAAGAATCAACGCAAAAGCTCTCTCCAGTAAAAAAATGGTAGCTAATCTTGTGAGCACTAAAGTTTCTGTTTTTCAGCAGAATCAAATCAACTATCATCGTAGGTTATCCTATAGGTCCTACTTGGCACAAACACTAATTAAAACATAAAACCACATCCAAGCATAAGGTAGATGGATTATTTATTCTTAAACAGAAGCAAAAACAAAAATCACAAAATAAAATTGGGTTGCCTCCCAACAAGCGCTATCGTTTAACGCCCCTGGCTAGGCATTGATAATTTTAATGATGCTCACAAGAAAGACAAGAATTGAAGCGCAAAGAGAGCATCATGAAACACGTGACAAACACATCTAAGTCTAACATACTTCCTATGCATAGGCATATTATAAGCAAACAAATTTGCAAGGCAAACAAAAACTAGCATATGCAAGGAATAAGAAAGAGACGATAGCAATCTCAACATGACGAGAGGTAATTTAGTAACATGAAAATTTCTACAACCATATTTTCCTCTCTCATAATAACTACATGTCGGATCATAAGCAAATTCAACAAAAGCTATCACATAACATATTCTCAACACGATCCACATGCATGCAAAGTTGACACTCTTCCAAGATAGTGGGATTAACATTAAGTAAAGTCATGACCTCTCCAACCCCACTTTTATCAAAAATACAATAAGATTGAACATTCTCCAAATATGTGGGATCTAAAGTTGACACTCTTCCAAACCTACTTTCACTAGTATTGCAAACACTATTATCAATCTCATATTCATCATGGGGGTTAAATAAATTTCCAAGATCAAAAGAAGAATCACCCCAATCATGATCATTGCAACAAGTAGTAGTCATAGCAAAACTAGCATCCCCAAGCTTAGGGTTTTGCATATCATTAACACAATTGACATTAAGAGAATTTATAGTAAAATCATTGCAATCATGCTTTTCATCAAAGGAACTATCAAGTATGGGCGCAATAGCAACGATCTCATGTTTAACATAAGGAACTATAGCAAATTCATCTTCATAAATATCGGCATCATGGCCACAAGGATAGCAAGCATCATGTTCATCAAGGGATATTTCAATCAAATCATCGGAATCATCATTATCTATAGATTCATGCATATCATTATTTCCTTCCAAAGCAGCGATCATTCTCTCAATAAATTCTTTGACATTGACATTATGAGCATAGTTTTCATAGCAATATTTAAGTATGTAAAAAATTTCAGATTCGTAGAGAGTAATATCATACTTTTCAATCAAAGAAGCAACTTCATAAGCACCCTTAAAAGCAACAAATTCTTCAATTTGTTCGATATCATAGTAACTGTAAACACCCTTTGCGTAAGAAGATAAGATTTCATTTTCATTAAACTCACATAGGTAAGGAAGGTGTTTTTTAGGGTTCTTAGAGCAACAAGTAAAATCATAAATTTCACAAAGATTCCAAGCATAGCATAGCAACCTATTCATATGATACCGTAAGAGTCTCCCCTTTTCATACAAACGATGACGCACAAAATAAAAATGCTCATCTAAAGATTTCCCATCAACTAGGCTAGTTGGGGTTTCAGCACGAGCACATAAGGATCAAAGATGATCCAAGTAGAACACTTTAAGTGGATCCATATCAATTGATTTTCAGCAAGCGAAGATGCAAGCATATAGAAGGCACAAGGAAACACAAACAAAGATACATACGGGAAGAAGGCAAACGGGAAAGAGAGGAGGAGATTGGGAAAGAGAGGCAAATAAAATGGCAAGGGTGAAGTGGGGGAGAGGAAAATGAGAGGCAAATGGCAAATAATGTAATGCGAGAGGTAGGGATTGTGATGGGTACTTGGTATGTTGACTTTTGCGTAAGCCTCCCCGGCAACGGCGCCAGAAATCCTTCTTGTTATGTCTCGAGCTTGTGTTGGTTTTCCCCGAAGAGGAGGGGGTGATGCAGCACAGTAGCGTAAGTATTTCCCTCAGTTTTTGAGAACCAAGGTATCAATCCAGTAGGAGGTCACGCGCAAGTCCCTCGTACCTACACAAAACGATAGCAACTCGCAACCAACGCTTAGGGGTTGTCAATCCCTTCACGGTCACTTACGAGAGTGAGATCTGATAGAGATAATATTTTTGGTCTTTTTGGTATAAAGATGCAAAGTAAAAAGGTAAAAGCAAAACAAGTAAATAAAGTGATGGAGATTGATATGATGAGAATAGACCCGGGGGCCATAGGTTTCACTAGTGGCTTCTCTCAAGAGCATAAGTATTCTACGGTGGGTGAACAAATTACTGTTGAGCAATTGATAGAATTGAGCATACTTATGAGGTTATCTAGGTATGATCATGTATATAGGCATCACGTCCGTGACAAGTAGACCGAAACGATTCTGCATCTACTACTATTACTCCACTCATCGACCGCTATCCAGCATGCATCTAGAGTATTAAGTTAAAAACAGAGTAACGCCTTAAGCAAGATGACATGATGTAGAGGAATAAATTCATGCAATATGATAAATACCTCATCTTGTTATCCTCGATGGCAACAATACAATACGTGCCTTGCAACTCTTTCTGTCACTGAGTAAGGACACCGCAAGATTGAACCCAAAGCCATGCACTTCTCCCATTGCAAGAACTACCAATCTAGTTGGCCAAACCAAATGGATAATTCGAAGAGACTTGGAAAGATAACTCAATCATACATAAAAGAATTCAGAGAATATTCAAATATTATTCATAGATAAGCTGGATCATAAACCCACAATTCATCGATCTCAACAAACACACCGCAAAAAGAAGATTACATCGAATAGATCTCCACGAGAGAGGGGGAGAACATTGTATTGAGATCCAAAAAGAGAGAAGAAGCCATCTAGCTACTAGCTATGGACCCGAAGGTCTAAAGTAAACTACTCACACTTCATCGGAGGGGCTATGCTGTTGATGTAGAAGCCCTCCGTGGTGGATGCCCTCTCCGGCAGAGCTCCAGAATAGGCCCTAAGATGGGATCTCGTGGATACAGGAAGTTGCGGCGGTGGAATTAGGTTTTTGGCTCCGTCCCTGGTCTATTGGGGGTACGTAGGTATATATAGGAGGAAGGAGTATGTAGGTGGAGCTTCGAGGGGCCCACGAGGTAGGGGGGCGCGCCCAGGGGGGAGGGGCGCGCCCTCCACCCTCGTGACCGCCTCGTGGCTTTCTTGATGGAGGGTCCAAGTCTCCTGGATCTTATCTGATGAGAAAAATCACGTTCCCGAAGGTTTCATTTCGTTTGGACTCCGTTTGATATTCTGTTTCTTCGAAACACTGAAATAGGCAAAAAGCAGCAATTCTGGGCTGGGCCTCCGGTTAATAGGTTAGTCCCAAAAGTAATATAAAAGTGGAAAATAAAGCCCAATATAGTCCAAAACAGTAGATAAAGTAGCATGGAGCAATCAAAAATTATTATACGTTGGAGACGTATCACGACGCTTATGTGAAAAAGTTTTAGCCTGATAAGCTCAAACCCAAAGCGGATAAATGCATCTTCATAGGACACCCAAAACAGTTGGGTATACCTCCTATTTCAGATCCAGAAGCAAAAGTGATTGTTTCTAGAAACTGGTCCGTTCTCGAGGAAAAGTTTCTCTTGAAAGAATTGAGTGGGAGGATGGTGGAGACTTGATGAGGTTATTGAACCATCACTTCAACTAGTGTGTAGCAGGGCACAGGAAGTTGTTCCTATGGTGCCTACACCAATTGAAGTGGAAGCTGATGATAGTGATCATGAAACTTCAGATCAAGTCACTACCAAACCTCGTAGGTTGACAAGGATGCGTACTACTTCAGAGTGGTACGTGATCCTGTCTTAGAGGTCATGTTGCTAGACAACAATGAACCTACGAGCTATGGAGAAGCGATGGTGGGCCCGGATTTCAACGAATGGCTCGAGGCCATAAAATCCGAGAGAGGATCCATGTATGAAAACAAAGTATAGACCTTGGAAGAACTACTCGATGGTCGTAAGGCTGTTGAGTACAGATGGACTTTAAAAGGAAGACGCACAATGATGGTAAGTATCACCATTAAGAAAGCTCGACTTGTCGTTAAGATATTTTCCGACAAGTTCAAGGAGTTGACTACGATGAGACTTTCTCACTCGTAGCGATGCTAAGAGTCTGTTGGAATTATATTAGCAATTACTGCATTATTTATGAAATCTTGCAGATAGGATGTCAAAACATTGTTTCCTCGACGATTTTCTTGAGGAAAGGTTATATGTGATACAACCAGAAGGTTTTGACAATCCTGAAAGATGCTAACAAGCATGCAAAGCTCCAGCAATCCTTCTAAGGACTGGAGTAAGCATCTCGGAGTTGTAATATACGCTTTGATGAGATGATCAAAGATTTTGGGTTTATACAAAGTTTATGAGAAACTTGTATGTCCAAACACTAGTGCAGAACCGGGCAATAGCACCGGTTCGTAAGGCCCTTTAGTGCTGGTTACATAACCGACACTAAATTGTGGTCACTAAAGGCCCCCCCTTTAGTACCGGTTCAGCATGAACCGGTGCTAAAGGGCAACCATGTGGCACGAGCCAACTACGGGGGCCTGGAGCCCTTTAGTACCGGTTGGTAAGACCAACCGGTACTATAAGGTTTGGGGGGTTTTTAGTTTTATGATTTCTTTTTCATTTAATTTTGTGTTTCCATTTTAATTCTTTTTCGTTTGCTGGTATTTTACGATACTACACATTGTACACGTTATGCATATATATATAAATAGAATTTCTAGTAGAACCAATCATCGAGTTCAACATGATTGTCATGATATTATAAGCATTCATATATAACACCACAAAAGCAAATCACTTAAGTTCAGAACGAAGAACACGGACATGAAAGGACAAGTACTAATTAAGACCAGCATGAAGAACTAGCTAAATCACTCCTTCTAGCTACTCTCTCTCTGGTAAAATAGCATAGAACATGTATAGCTCTCCTGATTGATCATACTGGAGCATGCCGATGAGCATGTCTCCTAATCGTGGGCTGCTCTTCTCATTGCTGCCCCCTAGTACTTCTCTGCGATCATTAACAATTTTCCTCCAATCTTTCACTATTAAGCATTCATCGCTTCTAGAAATCCTGAATGCATTCATGTGCAATGCAGGATATCTTGGCCGTAAGCTAATAATTGACATCTGACCTTTAGTCTCGATCCCCTAAGGCACAACTGTCATCGGGAGTCCCTGTTGAAGAACATCGTATAGTACTTAATTAATATACTTAGCAATGAAAGTTTAGCAAAAAAAATATGTATGCAAAATATGCACTGAGGACAAATAGTAAATATCTTACCATCATTCCTAAATAGATGTGACCGTAGTTCAATACCATCACTATTGGTCACACATTTTGAGTACTAACATTTCTAGGTGCAGGAAGAAAATTTGGCTTGACAGTATGAAGATCCTCAAGCCATGAAACATAATGACTTATCTCCTCGCAGTTTAGTTCAGCTCCGGGACAGTAGTAGGTCCTGTCTACCAAGCGCCGGACATGTTTGGTTGAATGGAGATAAGCTGTCAATAGAAATTAGTTGTCAGTTATTTTTGAAATAAGCAATATCAAAGACAAAAATATAGTTGAGAAGAACTCACATAATGGTAGAACTGGAGGCGTCTGCACATCGACCCATATGTCTCTATTACCTTCAATATCATCTTCCGGACGAATATCAAAGGTGATAACCATACCAGGCTCAAATGCATAAGCCTTGCATAGTGCTTGCCAAGTTTTGTATTCAAAATAGGTGTACGTGTGTGCATTGTATACTTTGATGTTGAAAGTATAACCATCATGCTCAGTTTTCAGGTAAGCTCTCTTTACCTCCATAGTTTCCATATCTTTGAAACCTATCTTATCCAAGACAAAAATTGTTGCATGGCAGGGGATGCGCTAGTAGAATAGTGAAAATTAAAAATTATAAGTCAGGCAAATGAAGCATATATAAGTCATGCTTAATTACAAAAACAGACTTGTCGTTGTGACTTACTGTATCAAATTCGAAAGTCTCATCCAGCTTGATGCTGAATCACCTACCATCAACAAGGAAATTTCTGTCGCACTGGCCGCGCTGGTCTTCACAGTATTGGCACATAATGAAATTTTTTCCATCGTCAGACGACATTTCCTATGTTCATATTAGGCGAAACATTAAACACTTACCAATTCAATTAATTCAACTACTTCTATTAATTCAACTAAGCATTTACTAAAAATAAACTAGTTATATTAATTCAATTAGTTCAACTAAGCATTTACAAAAAATAAACTAGTTCTATATTAATTCAACTAGTTCAACTAAACATTTACTAAAAATAAACTAGTTATATTAATTCAACTAGTTCAAAGTAAGCATCTACTAAAAATAAACTAGTTCTATATATTAATTCAACAAGTTCAACTAAGCATTTACTAAAAATAAACTAGTTCTATATATTAATTCAACAAGTTCAA
>NC_057801.1:69909268-69910007 GCF_018294505.1 Triticum aestivum
GACGAGACGGGCGCGGCGGGGGCGGCGACACGATGACGGGCGGTGGGGGCGCGCGGCGACGACGATGACGGGCAGCGGGGGTGGCGAGGGCGATGGCACGGCGGCGCGGCGGCATCGTCGTTGTCGGAGACGATAGATCGAGAGGACTCGCGCGAGAAGTGGAATAGGAAGTGGCGACGATAACTGATTTTCCGTAAGTGTAGTATATATAGGGGGAGCCTTTAGTACCGGTTGGAGCCACCAACCGGTACTAAAGGTCAATTTTGGCCAGCCCAAGCTGCAGGAAACGAGGGCCTTTAGTACCGGTTGGTTGCTCCAGCGGTACTAAAGAGCAACACATTAGTACCGGTTGGAGCCACCAACCGGTACTAATGGCCGTGCGCTGCCACCATAGTGCGCTATGTTTAGTCCCACCTCGCCGAGCGAAGGGCAGCCACACTGGTTTGTAAACCCAGTCGCGGCTGCCCTTTCGAACTCCTCTATTTAGCAGGCTTTTGGGCCTAACTAGGGCGCGCTGCCCTGTGAGCCTGTTGGCCCTACTGGGCATGTATTTGCACACCCAAGGTCTGGCAGGTCCACAGGGCAGCGCCCCAACAATTTTTTATAATTTTTTTCTTTTCTGCATTATTTATTTTCTTCTATTTATTTTTGAGTAATTTTTTTATATAGTTATTTATTTTCTGCTTTATTTTTTTCTTCTATTTATTTCTAAGTAGTTTTTTGCCGTATTTAGTTTCTT
>NC_057801.1:69910107-69950902 GCF_018294505.1 Triticum aestivum
TTTTTTTCTGCAAAACTTGATGGTCAAAGTCTGGAGTTATAACTTAAAAAAAAAGAAATGTCGACGTGCAATTAGTTTTTGCCATAACAGAAGAAGTCCGGAGTTGTAATAAGTTATTAAAAATAAAAAAGAGGTGCAATGCTCGTTAATTTGCTTCAAGCCTTTCGGAATAGTGTAAACTGCACTGCGCATAGCTCCATGCAGTCTACCGTATTCCTGAAGGCTTGAAGCTAAGCAACGTGAGCATTGAGCCTCTTCTTCATCGTCTCTGCACTCAGGGCTTATAAACCGCTCCTAGTCCCTCTCACTTCGCGAGGTGGGACTAAAAAACAGCTTGCCATAACCTCATTAGTACCGGTTCATGGTACGAACCGACACTAAATGGTGATGGTGGGGCCATAGCCTGACCGCAGGCTGACACAGCCTCTTTAGTACCGGTTCGTGGCATGAACCGGTACTAAAGGTTCGCCACGAACCGGTGCTATTGATCGCCGCCACGAACCGGCACTAGTGTACACATTAGTGCCGGCTGAAATTCCAACCGGCACTATTGTGCTTCACATTTGACCCTTTTTCTACTAGTGAAAGAAGTGAGTGGGAGCACTATAGAATTTCTGATGAGTATATGTTGTTGACATATTGTTGATCGTAAATGATGTAGAATTTCTGGAAAGCATATAGGGTTATTTGAAAAGTGTTTTTCAATGGAAAACCTAGATTAAGTTGCTTGAACATTGAGCATCAAGATCTGTAAGGATAGATCAAGATCACTTGATAGTACTTTCAAACGAATACACACCGTGACAAGATTTTGAAGGAGTTTAAAATACATTGGCAAAGAAGGAGTTCTTGGCTGTGTTATAAGGTGTGAGTATTGAGTAAGACTCAAGACCTGACCATGGCAGAAGAGAGAGAAAGGACGAAGGTCGTTTGACGGTGTCCTGGACTAGGGGGTACTCACCACGTCATCTCCCGACCTGTTAAATTGGGTCGAGGACCCCCATGGCCGTATACTCATGGGCCAATCCGGACAGCTGCCGCATACAAGGAAGATTCCGCAAGACTTGGCGATCAAGACAAGGACTCCTCCCCCACCGGCGTATTCGGCTAGGACTCTTGTTATCCTAGGCCTCTGGTGCATTATATAAACCGAGGCCAGGCTAGTCGATAGAGATATACAACAATCATACCATAGGCTAGCTTCTAGGGTTTAGCCTCTTTGATCTCGTGGTAGATCTACTCTTGTACTACCCATATTATCAATATTAATCAAGCAGGAGTAGGGTTTTACCTCCATCGAGAGGGCCCGAACCTGGGTAAAAACATCGTGTCCCTTGTCTCCTATTACCATCCGCCTAGACGCACAGTTCGGGACCCCCTACCCGAGATCCGCCGGTTTTGACACCGACATTGGTGCTTTCATTGAGAGTTCCGCTGTGTGTTCGGCAAAAGGTCGATGGCTCGCCTGCAGATCAACTGCGACTTCGGCATCTTCGTCACCAGTTCGAGTGGTCACCTCGGTTCGACCAGAGACTGTGCCCTACCTCCGATCGTCATGTTCGGATGAGGGCCTTCATCAACATCAGCTCCGATCTCTATCAAGATCATGGAGGAATCATCCAGGGAGCCCGGGGGCTCAACGTCAACATCGCCCTCGGGTGACCGTGCTATTTTTCTGGACAGCGAACTTGTATCCGCCGTCACCGCCTCCTCGAGCGTCGGTTTGACGATTGCTTCGGTGGAATAGTGCGGAATTACATCTACAACAGCCACGGTAAATTTCGTCGAGTTCCGATGGAGGAATCTCCGACAATCTACGATATACCGGAGCCCTGTCAAATCTGGACGAGAATTTGGACGAGTTTAGGGCGTGGTGTCCAGCTTCTAGCTCGGACCTCCTTTGGAAGATCCAACCATTGATGAATTCCTATATCTACCACCCCTCAAAATTTCAGCTCGATCCGACCGTCCAAACTCCGGGAACCTTCCGATTAGTGCATCACTTTTCGGATCTGTTTTTTGCGCGAAAACAAATCCGACCCGAGTTCGTCCTTTTTACGAACGGGATTTCGGACATCCTTTTTAAAGGAAGTTTTGTATGGGGTATTGTGTTTTGTTCCCGAACACATCCCACCAACTTTAAAATCTTTTGAACATGATCTTCAACATCATGCTGGTGTCCAACCAGTCCGGCAATATTGCTCCACGGCTGCCGACCTGCGCTAGACACGTCGTCACTTTGTTGAGCCGAGCTCAACTTCTTCGAATCATCATCTCGGCAAGCCGAACTAGAGTCCGGCATCACGAAGGATAAATCATCACTAACATCGCCGCCCCACGGATTACACGGAGCGGGCATACCGGCATCGCCGCACGGTCGCTTCATCAAGCTGACATTGACCTACTTCGACATCTCGGCTGGACCGGGGGCTTCGCCATCTCTTCATCAACCTACTCCGGACACTTCGGCGTCACTAGCCGACTAGCTCCGTCACGTTAGCTGGACCGAGGGCTTTGCCTCAGCGAGCCAACCTTTGCCAGCATTGCCATGCCGTCGTTTTATCACCCATCGGGCAATGCGTGCGCGGATCGAGTCGCAATTTTGGGAATTACCTTTCTTCGGATTGCTACAACTAATAAACCAGGTGCTATTAATCCCAGTATTTTTTGCTTGTTTGGGTTCAGTTTTCCCAAAGAATTATTACTCTGGTTTGTCCATCATATGTACACAGGTCTATCAAATGGTGGCCGCATAACGACAGTCGCATGGTGGTTCGGTCAGTTTCCGTACATAGCCCGGCGAACGCCGCATCCGGAGCTCGGACCGACCTGTGAATTCAGGCTTTGCCACGCCTTTACCGCATCACGCCGACGCCCTGCATCGACATTGACTTCGGCGCCAGGCCATATTTCTTTTATTACCCACTTTGCGTAAATCATTTATTATGCAACAATTTTTTAATTATCATTATTACTATTATCTCCGGTTTGCACTATTTTTTGTGCACAGGAAAATGATTCGGGGACTTTGGCGTCACTCTGCCGGTCTGCATTGACCGTGCTATGTCACCACTTTGGCGTGTCGAGCTCTCCGCTCCGCCACCTCGGGACCGGCTTGGGGGATGGAACCTTGTCCTGTATCAAGCTCGGACCGCGTCATCAATACCGAACACATTAACCAGCTAAGTTGCTTTCATGCTCAAAGCTTTAATTTCTAACTTGTGTTCGGTTCGACCAAGCATTATAATTTTTTGAAAAATGTTGCTTGTAAAAAATTTTCTTGTCCAAACTTTGTTTGTGACGCATAAATTCAACTACCCAATCCATTTGGGGGCTTCCTTGATGAAGCTTTTCCTCTTGCATATGATTATACTTGTACGGCTTCGTTCCATTTTCGTGTATTACACCACAATATGCACCATATTGACTTAAGCGATTTGCAAGTTGGGTTGCCTCGCTCTTGTGTTTACCCCTACGTTCCCTATTGTTCGGCTAGGGAGTAAAGGGAGCACCTCTGCGATTGTCACGATCGGGTCATCTGAGCCGGACCTCAGACTGGGTGAAGCCGAAAGCTAGCACTCTTATAGTTTTCAATGATGGTCAGCACACAACGGAACTCATGAGTACAAAAAAATCTATTGCACAAGTCTCATAATAACAATGAGCACCAAAGAAAGGTATCGGTGGGGGTACTATTTTCGTCGAAGATGCTTCTTACACTTCGCAGTAATATAGCATAAGTTCCCTGAGCGCGCTTTGTCTGTTACAGCCTTATGGCATGATTGCCTGGTTATTGGAAACACCGTCGATATTCTCGATAGATGGAGTACATAACACTTTTCGGTCCTTGACCGAAGAGGGGGAAGCCGACGGTCGGTTAAGACGCGTTTAAAGTTCGGTTGAACATAGATATGATATAAGTACTTCAGTACATGCAATCATTCTTTTACCCAAGTCACTTGGGGGCTCTTAAATTTATATGAGCCGTTTTATGATAAGTGTTCTTCTTCTTAGTCGTTGCAAAGTTTTATTATTATTATTTATTATTATCTATCACTCCTTTTTTCGACACGAGCGTGTGGTCACTAGTCGGGGAGCCTAATTTCTCTCTCAAAGCCGCTAGAGTTTAGTTTGCTAAACTGGCCTAATGAGAAGTACTCCTCCCTCGGGATAGGAGGTTGAAGCCGTAGGCTGACCTGTTTCAAGTCTTGAGATAGGATGTATCATGTTAAAGCACGACAGAAGCACTTCTTTTGCTGATGCCAATTTTCGGATTGGCACCGAACACTTGATCTCGTTCGGACGTCAAGTTTTTACTGACGTTTTTTGGTTTTCCAAGCTTATGGCACTTTTTAAACTATTTGTGTGTTTTCAGCACAAGTCTTGCAGTGCAACGCCGGACACCTTTAGAGATTCGGCAAAAACATTCTCGGATATTGCTATATATGCATCGGTTTTGAATTGTGTCTTCGGTCAATAGTTGGGTTGCCCGGCTCCTGCGCTTGCCTCCTACGTTCCGCTTTGTTCGGCTAGGTGTGCAAAGGGAGAACCACTGGGATTGTGCTTCCAGCTCACATGGTTAAGCACCTCAGTGGAGAAAACCGAAAACTGACTGTCACAATAAGCGTAAACTGGTCAGCGATCCGATGACGGTGTTAAACCACGGGCCATTCATAACAATGGCCGAAGTGTTTACGGCTTGACCTCGACTGTTGCCGAACACTACCGGGGGCTATTAACTGGCCTCCCAAACTAAATCCTCGATATTTTGCTCTTACATTGGAGCTGAGGTTTCACGATCATGCTTAGCATGACAACCCAAAGAAAGGAACCGATAGCGGGACTATTTTCTTTGGAAGACATTTCTTGTGTTAAACAGTAATATAACATATCTCTCTGCATACCTTTGTTTATAAAACCGTATGGCCAGATTGCCTTGTTTGTTGTAAATCTTTGCCCTCATAAAGGCTTTATAAAGTAGGACAAACACTCCTCGGCTATTGGCCAAGGAGGTGGAAGCCGATGGTCGGTCAACAAAGTTTTGTACAATGCGGATCCGAGCATTAGTGACGTAAAGTACTTGGATACATAGAGTCATTACACATAATTTGTGATTTTACTATGGATATCAATCCTTAATTCGGCCACCCGTGGCTGCATTAAGGCTAGGGGGCTACTGGCTTTTTATTTACAAATATTAAAGGGGCACATCGATCCCCTGATCTGGTGTTGCCACCCGACCAGTGTCTCGGGGGCTACTGCATTGCCTGTCCAATGCAGAAACTTTTAAGTGTAATACAGTCTCCGAGGAGATTTTGATCCTCAGGTTGGTCGGCCGCACCCAACCTGAGTCTTGAGGACTGAGCACGCCGCTTTTTGTGTCCCGAAGTATTCTGCCGAGCTAGGACTTGATCCTCAAACCAATTTTGCAAATCAACCTGAGTCTCAGCAACTACAGGGGTTAGCGGTCTTATGTCATCCTTCATGTGCATCTCAGGTTTTAGACCGATACCCACCTTGAGGGCTACTGTCTATGTATCTCGGCAGAGAATAAATTGCACCAATCAAAAATATTGACAAAAATCGGCCCACATTCGGGGTGGTGCACCACCTCGGAAGCAGTCCGGCATAAAGCTCGGGCGCTAGTGGCTGGCTCCATAGAGGGCATTTCGGGCATTAAGCTCGGCTAAACTCCTTCAAACTTCTTTGAACCAAGGTGATTTACGACACCTCGGATACAGTTCGGCGTTGGAGCTTAGATACATAGTCCGGCGTTAGAGCTGGGAAGCAGTCCGACATTGGTGCTCAGCTGCAAAAGATACCTCGTATGTAGTCCGGCGTTGGAGCTCGGACGCAAGAGGACGCTGCCACTCAGGAACAACTTCAAGCCCGAGGTGTGGCATAAAAATAACAAGGCATTGATAAAGGCCGAAAACTTAAAGGGGCTCCTCGGATACCCGACGTGTAAACTCGTCGAATGCATTTCGGCCATCCTCAAGATCGAAGATGAGAAGATTTGTTGAACCAGTTTTTAAGACCGACGACTGAAGATGAAGAACAGTCCGGAAGAATCAAGGAGCATCCCTAACTTGAAGACCGGTTCAGGGGGCTACTGACAGTGTCCTGGACTAGGGGTACTCACTTGATAGTACTTTCAAATGAATACACACCGTGACAAGATTTTGAAGGAGTTTAAAATACATTGGCAAAGAAGGAGTTCTGCTGTGTTATAAGGTGTGAGTATTGAGTAAGACTCAAGACCTGACCATGGCAGAAGAGAGAGAAAGGACGAAGGTCGTTTGACGGTGTCCTGGACTAGGGGGTACTCACCACGTCATCTCCCGACCTGTTAAATTGGGTCGAGGACCCCCATGGCCGTATACTCATGGGCCAATCCGGACAGCTGCCGCATACAAGGAAGATTCCGCAGGACTTGGCGATCAAGACAAGGACTCCTCCCCCACCGGCGTATTCAGCTAGGACTCTTGTTATCCTAGGCCTTTGGTGCATTATATAAACCGAGGCCAGGCTAGTCGATAGAGATATACAATAATCATACCATAGGCTAGCTTCTAGGGTTTAACCTCTTTGATCTCGTGGTAGATCTACTCTTGTACTACCCATATCATCAATATTAATCAAGCAGGAGTAGGGTTTTACCTCCATCGAGAGGGCCCGAACCTGGGTAAAAACATCGTGTCCCTTATCTCCTATTACCATCCGCCTAGACACACAGCTCGGGACCCCCTACCCGAGATCCGCCGGTTTTGACACCGACACCTATGCTTTAGACGTAGGCTCTACAGTATGTTATGGTGTGTACCACACATGAAGTGTGCCTTGCCATGAGTCAGTCAAGGGGTACAAGAGTGATCCAGGAATGGATCACAGGACAGCGGTCAAAGTTATCCTTAGTAACTAGTGGACTAAGGAATATTTCTCGATTATGGAGGTGGTAAAAGAGTTCGTCGTAAAGGGTTACGTCGATGCAAACTTTGACACTAATCTGGATGACTCTGAGTAGTAAGCCGGATTCGTATAGTAGAGCAGTTATTTGGAATAGCTCCAAGTAGCGCGTGGAAGCTACGTCTACAGGATGACATAGAGATTTGTAAAGCACACACGGATCTGTAAGGTTCAGACCCGTTGACTAATAAACCTCTCTCACAAGTGAAATATGATCAAACACCATGGGTGTTGGATTCATTGCAATCACATAGTGATGTGAACTAGATTATTGACTCTAGTGCAAGTGGGAGACTGTTGGAAATATGCCCTAGAGGCAATAATAAAATGGTTATTATTATGTTTCCTTGTTCATGATAATTGTCTATTGTTCATGCTATAATTGTATTAACTGGAAACCGTAATACATGTGTGAATACATAGACCATAACATGTCCCTAGTGAGCCTCTAGTTGACTAGCTCGTTGACCAATAGATGGTTATGGTTTCCTGACCATGGACATTGGATGTCATTGATAACGGGATCACATCATTAGGAGAATCATGTGATGGACAAGACCCAATCCTAAGCATAGGACAAGATCATGTAGTTCGTTTGCTAAAAGCTTTTCTAATGTCAAGTATCATTTCCTTAGACCATGAGATTGTGCAACTCCCGGATACCGTAGGAATGCTTTGGGTGTACCAAACGTCACAACGTAACTGGGTGGCTATAAAGGTACACTACAGGTATCTCCGAAAGTGTCTGTTGGGTTGGCACGAATCGAGACTGGGATTTGTCACTCCGTATGACGGAGAGGTATCTCTGGGCCCACTCGGTAATGCATCATCATAATGAGCTCAATGTGACTAAGTAGTTAGTCACGGGATCATGCATTACGGAATAAATAAAGTGACTTGCTGGTAACGAGATTGAACGAGGTATTGGGATACCGACGATCGAATCTCGGGCAAGTAACGCACCGATTGACAAAGGGAATTGTATACGGGATTGCTTGAATCCTTGACATCTCGGTTCATCCGATGAGATCATCGTGGAACATGTGGGAGCCAACATGGGTATCCAGATCCCGCTGTTGGTTATTGGCCGGAGAACGTCTCGGTCATGTCTGCACGGTTCCCGAACCCGTAGGGTCTACACACTTAAGGTTCGGTGACGCTAGAGTTGTTATGGGAAATAGTATGTGGTTACCGAAGGTTGTTCGGAGTCACGGATGAGATACCGGACGTGACGAGGAACTCCGGAATGGTCCGAAGGTGAAGATCGATATATTGGATGAAGGGTATTGGAGTCCGGAATTGTTCTGGGAGTACCGGGTGACGACCAGCGTGACCGAAAGGTGTTTCGGAGGCCCCGACAAGCGTTGGGGGTCCTTATGGGCCAAGGGGAGGGGGCACATCAGCCCACTAAGGGGCTGTGCGCCCCTCCCACCCCCTCTCACGTAACGTGGAGAGGTGGGGGCGCCTCCCCTCCCGGCTTGGGGGGCAAGTTTCCTAGGGGTGGGGGCGCCCAAACCCATCTAGGGTTTCCCCTGTGGCTGCCACCCCTCCCCTAGGGAACCCTAGGGCGCCTCCTCCACCCCCTTTCCCCTATATATAGTGAGGGAGAGAGAGGGAAGCCGGAACCCTTCCCCTGACGCAGCCCCTCCCTCCTCCAACACTTCCTCCTCCTCCGTAGTGCTTAGCGAAGCTCTACCGGAGAACCACAAGGTCCATCACCACCACGCCGCCGTGCTGTCGGTGTTCTCCCTCAACTTCTCCTCTCCCCTTGCTGGATCAAGAAGGAGGAGACGTCCCCGGGCTGTACGTGTGTTGAACGCGGAGGCGCCGTCCGTTCGGCGCTTAGATCGGAATCGACCGCGATCTGAATCGCTACGTGTACGAATCCACCAACCGCGTTCTTGTAACGCTTCCGCATCGCGATCTTCAAGGGTATGAATATACACTCATCCTCTCCCTCTCTTGTTGCTAGAATCTCCATAGATTGATCTTGGTGATGTGTAGAAATTTTTGAATTATTCCTACGTTCCCCAACATCATCTTCGTATCATGAGCCACGTTGATTCACATCTTGGAGTCCCTACCTTCCACTTTCTAGCTTGATTTTGTTGTTTTTCGTCCTAATCCGAAAATCCCCACCAAAAATAGCCCCAAAATTTTTCTTGCAATTTGTTTGATCTTGTGAGATTTGGTTGTTTTGATCCACGAATTTGGTGTTTGGCAAGTGGATCTACCCCTCCATCTTCGTCCCCAGCCTTCCATCGTTCGAATTTGGCCAAAAACTTGGAAATTACCACGGGATCCAAGCAGTTCGTCCGCTCATAGAGGACCCCGTGCACACGGGCCATCGGGACCCCATGCACACAGGACCCCGTGCACACGGGCCTCACTTACCCTGTGCACACAGACTATCAAGGGAGTTTCGACCATTTTCTGTTTTTCTTCATTTTGTTTCCCCACCACCTCTTGTGTTCTTTCGCACCATTCCACGTGTTTGTTTGAGTTGGGTCACGGTTTCTCTCATGTCCTAAGGTGTTTCGGCTACTTAGGCGCGAGTTGGTATCATCATCATTGCCACCAATCATCGACTCGGATAACACATCGGCTTCGACAACATCATCTTCATCACTACCGTAAGCAAGGACGGTAACCTCGACGACGCCTTTGTGCTCCCTTGCCATCAACTTGATAGCTTCGAGCCCTTTTGTGTAGCTTACCCATCGAGACTAGCTTGTTGAGTATTGCTGGGCCACGCCTTAGTGCAGCATTAGTGTTCCGTCCCTCCCGTGCATTTACTACTTGTTACCTCGTTGTGTGGCTCGTATATCAAGCATCGTGGCATAGTTCAAAAAAAAGAAGAAGAAGAAAAAGCTTTTAAGCAAAAGAGAAGAGAAGAAAAGAGCTTATAAGCAATAGCATTGAGCCTTCTAGCATACGTGCATCATCTTGGTCATCACATACATAAGCATACTTGGGATAGTGAGACGTCCAGTTTCTCTTTTAGGTTGGTGCACTAGCGTATCTAGGCCATTAGTGCAATCGAGCTAGCGTCTCTCTAGTATCCGTACGACAAGAGCTTTTCCCGTGGTTCGACATCTTCGAGCTCACCCCTTGGTTGTGCGGATCCCATTTATATTCCGTATGTGTGTTCCTCGTGTTATCTTTGGAGGTTGATCTATTTGTCTTACTTGCCATTTGTGAATCTTCTCAACTTTATCAACATCTTGACTAACATTTGCTTGAATTATTTGTGCCTTTTCCTAACCGAGCTCCTCCATAGACCATTTACTTGTAGGTGTGAGAAACAGTTCCCGGTACCAATTCCCCTATTATAACATCACATGGGATCGTACTTGTTACATCCACAATCTTCGGCAAAGGTAACTTTGGTTTTGTTCTCTCATTTTCCTAATCACCACCACTTTGATATGATGGATAGGCCAAGTTCTTCTACCAACCCACTCTTCATCGAGCAAGACGACTACATGTCATCATTCGTCACCAAGAGCCACCTCTTTGGTGCACAAAGAGCGCTGCATCAAGAGCAACAAGCAATGAATGACCGCATCGACAACCTCGCCACCGACTTGCGACTCTCCGAGCAACGTACACGGGACTACTTCGACAACAAGCTCGACGCACACAAGCAAGAGAATGATGCAAGAATGGACGAGATCGGAGCTTTGTTGGTGAACCATCCTCCTTCAACTTCTTCATACTCAAGACGGAGCCACTTGAATCGACACTCCGACGACACCTTCTCCGGCTCAAGTACACCGTCATCGAACACTCTTCGACGAGCCGCGCGTCAAGACCGTCATGAATCTCGCAACCCGCTACACGACAAGCATTCACAAGAGCAAGTACCTCGTCCTCAACCACACCAAGTCGCTTTTGCTCAAGCTCAAGAACGAAAATGACTACGGCGCCAAGAGGAAGAATGAGCGCGTCTACACCAAGAGGAACAAGACGCCGAGGCTCAACATCTTCAACAACAACAATGAGAAGCACAAGATCTTGAGGCGCAACGTGCCCTTTAAGAATCAAGTCGAGCCATCGCAAACCGCAATCGCTAATGGCACAATCAAGAGGAAGCCCTTCGAGAAGAAATCCAAGAGAGGAACTACTAACAACGTGTGCACCGTCAAGTTCCTCAAGCTCCTCCACAAGCTCGTCAAGCTCCACCTCAACCTCAAGTTCAACAAGAGAAAGTTGATCATGGACTTCCTCCACGCCAAGAGCAATATGAGGATGATTACCCTCCACGTCAAGGGCGTCATCATCACCATCGCCAACAACACAATGAAGAGCAACGCTATAGCAAGCTTAAATTCACCATGCCCAAGTTCAATGGAAGCAATGATCCCGAAGAATACCTCTCATGGGCACTGAAGGTCGACAAAATCTTTCATTTGCACAACCATGAGGAAGAGAATAAGATCGCTATGGAATCACTTGAGTTCCAAGACTATGTGCTCATATGGTGGGAACAAGTCCTTGAGCACCGAGAAGCAAGAGGTGAACCTCCAATCACCACTTGGGCTCAAATGAAGGATGTCATGCGAGCACGTTTTGTGCCCACCTACTACAACTGTGATCTCTTCAAGAAGCTACAAATCCTCAAGCAAGGAACAAAGAGTGTTGAAGAATACTACAAGGAAATGGAGATAGCCATGATTCGAGCCAATGTCAGGGAAGATGATGAGCAAACAATGGCACGTTTCTTGAATGGACTCAATCATCCCATCAAGAAGATCGTCGACTTCCAACCCTACTCCAACCTCATTGAGCTCGTGCATCAAGCGACCAAGGCGGAATGTCAAGTGTAAGATGACTTCAAGTACGCCAAGTACTCATCCAAGACATACGGCTTCTCTAACAACCAAGCTTCAACAACTCCTCCAACATCTACATCAACCAATCCTTCTCCAAGCAACGACGACAAGCCAAGTTACAAGAAAACTTCGTAAAGTTCAAGTCGTCTTCCTCCTACTACAAGCAACCCCAAGCTGCGTGCTTCTTCATCTACTCCGACCAATGAGACCGTCAAGAAGAGTTCCTTCAAGTGTTTCACTTGCGGCGGCCGAGGCCACAAGTCCTATGAATGCACAAACAAGCGCACCATGATCCTCAACGACGATGGCACCTACTACTCAATGAGTGAAGATGAAATGGAAGCCCTTGAGCAAGTGGCCATGCACCAGGGATGAACAAGGATGAAGATGACCGAGTCTTTTGTGATGAGGATTCGAGCCCCGCTCTCGTTGTCTCCAAGGTCTTGACTCTTCAACATCAAAAAGATGAAGACCAACGATGCCATATCTTCCACACTAAGGCCGGCATCAATGGAAGGTCCGTCAAGGTCATCATCGATGGAGGTAGTTTCCACAACTTGGCAAGTGAAGAACTATGCTCCAAGCTTCAATTCGTCAAGAGGAATCACCCGCACCCCTACAAGGTTCAATGGCTAAGTGACTCCGGCACTATACGAGTTGAGCATACGGTCCAAGTCTCCTTCAAAATTGGTGCATATGAGGGCACTTTGGAGTGTGATGTGGTCCCAATGACTATTTGCCTCCTCCTTCTTGGTCGGCCATGGCAATTCAACCGTGGTGTCATCCACAACGGGCGTACCAATCACTATTGCTTCAAGATGAAAGGGAAGGAATATGTGCTACGACCTATGTCTCCTAGTCAAGTGATAGCCAACAAGCAAGCCACCCATCATGGAGAGAAGAGTGAGAAAGTGACCCACCCAAAAGTGAGTGAGAGCCACAAGCCAAACTTGGGCGCCTCTTTTCGCCTAGAGAGAAAAACCTCATACTATTTGCCACAAAAAGTGAGATGAGAGAAGTGTGTGACAACCCATTGAGTGTGATGCACTTTGTCCTTGTGTGCAAGGATGGGGAACCAAAAACTAAAACCTCTCACGAGCTACCTTTAGTGTTTCAATCTCTAGTGCAGGAATTTCAAGATGTTTTCCCCGATGAGCTACCTCCTCTTCGAGGCATTGAGCATCCAATCGACCTCATCCCCGGAGCACCACTTCCAAACAAAGCTCCATACCGTGTCAACCCCGAAGAAACTAAGGAGATCCAATGGCAAGTACAACAACTCATCGGCAACGGTCATGTACGTGAAAGCTTAAGTCCTTGTGTCGTTCCCGTTATACTTGTGCCTAAGCAAGATGGAAGTTTCCGCATGTGTTCTGATTGTAGACCTATAAATGCTATTACCGTTCGCTATAGGCATCCCATTCCTCGCTTAGATGATATGCTTGATGAACTTAGCGGAGCCGCCTTTTTCTCAAAAATTGATCTTAGAAGTGGCTATTATCAAATCCGCATACAAGAGGGTGATGAATGGAAATCTGCTTTCAAAACCAAATTTGGCTTATACGAGTGGTTAGTTATGCCTATGGGTTTATCGGAGGCTCCCGGTACTTTCATGCGTCTTATGGATTTTGTGCTTCGACCTTATATTGGAGTCTTTGTTGTGGTTTACTTTGATGACATTCTTGTTTTTAGCAAATCCATGAAAGAGCATATTAATCATGTTAGGGCCATTTTGCAAACCCTCCGCAAGGAACGTCTTTATGCCAACATGAAAAAGTGCACGTTTGGTGTTGACAAGCTAGTTTTCTTGGGTTTTGTTGTCTCTTCCCAGGGTGTCCATGTTGATGAATCTAAAATTGAAGCAATTAAAACTTGGCCCCAACCCACCAATTTGCAACAAGTGCGTAGTTTTCTTGGTCTTGCGGGTTTTTATCGTCGCTTTGTGGAAGACTTTAGCACTATTGCCGCTCCTTTGCATGCTTTGAGTAAGAAGAATGCTCCTTTTGTTTGGGGATCTTTGCAATCCACCGCTTTTGGTGAGCTCAAGTCTTTGCTTACTCATGCACCGATTCTTGCTTTGCCCAACTGAGGGAGTCCTAGACTAGGGGGTGTCCGGATAGCCGGATTACCGTCATCGGCCGAACTATCATCGGCCGGACTATCACCATCGACCGGACTCCAAGACTATGAAGATACAAGATTGAAGACTTCGTCCCGTGTCCGGAGGGGACTTTCCTTGGCGTGGAAGGCAAGCTTGGCGATACGGATATGTAGATCTCCTACCATTGTAACCGACTCTATGTAACCCTAGCCCTCTCCGGTGTCTATATAAACCGGATGGCTTTAGTCCGTAGGACATAACAACAACCCTTACAATCATACCATAGGCTAGCTTTTAGGGTTTAGCCTCCTGGATCTCGTGGTAGATCCACTCTTGTAAACATCCACAATATCAATATCAATCAAGCAGGACGTAGGGTTTTACCTCCATCGAGAGGGCCCGAACCTGGGTAAAACATCGTGTCCCTTGTCTCCTGTTACCATCCGCCTAGACGCACAGTTCGGGACCCCCTACCCGAGATCCGCCGGTTTTGACACCGACATTGGTGCTTTCATTGAGAGTTCCTCTGTGCCGTCACTGATAGGAAGGATGCCTCTTCCCGTCTTCAAGGACGGTATCTTCGCCAATGGGGCCTTGGACGCCGGCCAAACTATCCGGCTAGGAGGTTTTCTTATGACCGCCTGTCCGGCCACCGCTTCAACGATGACCTCTCGGGTCATCGAGAGCAATCTTCACGTCAACTCGGAATTCGCCGAGCAGCTAGATCCAACAGAGCTCTCGTCTGTAAACGAACTCTTGGATCGGATCGCCGCCCTGGGAGTCGCTACAGACTACAATCGGATCGGGCTTAAAACTGATCTGAGAGAGATTAACTCTCCCCAGGTTACCCACCACGTCAGGTGGTAGAGGAACATCGCAACGATCCTTCTCCCATATTGAAAACTAGTCGTGTCCGGGCTACCGAACCCTCCATGCCGGATTCCCGCGGAGGAGCGAATTTCGATCAAGCGCTGAACATAAAGTCAGGCATCGGACCGGACTCGTTGGACAACGTTCCACTTTCCAAACTTCCAAATTCGGAAACTTCTCGGCCCTTGAGCCTCGAGGTGGACAGGGTCCCGGACTCAATTAGGTCCACCCGTCCAGATATATGCGATCTATCTCTAATCCGGCAAGAGCCCACCGAAACAGTACATCATTACTGAGCCAGATTCCTCCTGGTCATGAACCAGATAAAGGACTGCCGAGAGGAAAACGCAATCTCGATTTTTTGCAATAATTGCACGAACAGGGGAATCTTGAACGCCGTCAGCCGTCGTGAAATCACACGCTTCGCCGACCTGGCATCCATAGTACAAAAGTACTGTGCGATAGAGAGTTTCCGAAAAACCGAAAGTAGGTTTTGGGACAATCCGGCCCCGGATACAGCCCCAGTCCGCAACAAGAGGGTGCATTACACTCAGGCACCAGGTACAAGAACCAAAAAACAGAAGCCCCTTAAAGGGAACGGAACCGTACTGGAGGGATGGCTCAGTAAACCCTGTACAATTCACGGTACCAAGGGCGCCACCCCAACACATAGCCTTCGCGCATGTTGGATATTACGGCAGGTGGCCAAAAGTGGCGACGAGCTTCTAGCCCCGGGAAACCACACCAATAATACCGGTACGGTATCAACAGTCTTCGAGACTTTCGCATCAAAAAATATGCGGAAACGAACAATCCGCAGCCTTGCCGAAGTCTACCAAGTAGCCACAGCAAATCCTTGGAGCGAAGCGGCCATCACCTTCAACGCCAGCGACGAACCTAAATTCCGTACAGCCCGAGCACCAGCCACATTGGTCCTCAGTCCAATAGTGGAAGGCTTTCGACTTACCAATGTACTCATGGATGGCGGCAACGGATTAAACCTCATCTACAAGGAAACCCTTCAAAAAATGGAAATAGACTGGAGCCGCATCGAGCGAAGCAGCACAACCTTCAGAGGAATAATCCCTAGCCGGGAAGCGCGCTGCACAGGAAAAATCACACTCGATGTGGTATTCGGCTCGCTTTGGACAATTACAGATCCGAAGAAGTCACGTTCTAAGTGGCCCCGTTCAACAGCGGATATCACGCTATATTAGGACAAGAGGCATTCACAATTTTCCAAGCCGTACCCCATTACGGGTACATGAAGCTCAAAATGCCTGGGCCCGGTGGAATAATCACTCTCGTTAGTGATCCGGACATAGCACTCCGCGCCGAAAACAAGACAGCCGCATTAGCCCTGGAGGCACTATCCGAAGCCTTAGCGGCAGAGGAACTCACCGCGCTGCGCTCTACGGTGAATAGGGACGATGTGATACTCGATAAGAGATCCAAGTCCACCTCCTTTAAACCAGCAGATGAAATAGTAAAATTCCAGGTCCACCCAACGGACCCGACAAAGACGGCCTCCATCGGGGCACAATTGAACCCTGATGTAGACGCCGCACTGCGAGAATTCCTTCGGGAAAATTGGGACATTTTCGCCTGGCACCCCTTGGATATGCCCGGAATCCCACACAGATTGGCAGAACACAGCCTAAACATCCTAAAAGGATTCAAGCCAGTCAAACAGGCTCTTTGACGATTTTGCGAACCCAAAAGACATGCAATGGGAGAGGAACTAGCCAAACTATTGGAAGCTGGATTCATCAGAGACATCAAACATCCGGATTGGCTAGCAAACCTGGTAATGGTACCAAAGAAGGACAAATCCTGGCGCCTATGTGTCGATTTCAAAGACCTAAATAAAGCCTGCCCAAAGGATCCCTTCCCCCTCCCCCGCATCGACCAAATCATCAATGCCACTGCTGGGCACGATTCATTGTGCTTCCTGGACGCATACTCCGGCTATCATCAAATCAAGATGGCAGAAGTGGATCAAGCCGCAACGGCATTCATTACTCCATATGGACCATTCTGCTTCAACACGATGCCCTTCGGACTTAAAAACGCTGACGCAACATATCAGCGCATGATTCAGACATGTCTGGCTACCCAGATCGGCAAAACAGTAGAGGCATATGTAGACGACGTAGTCGTCAAAACTAAACACATCGAAACTCTAATAGACGACTTGAGGGTCACATTTGACAACCTCCGAGCATATGATATTAAGCTGAATCCGGAAAAATGCATTTATCGGTGTACCAGCCGGAAAGCTCTTGGGCTTCATTGTATCCGGTAGAGGAATTGAAGCAAATCCGGCCAAGATCCAAGCTCTATCACAGCTGGATATTCCAAAAAACCTCAAACAGATCTAGAAATTGACTGGATGCGTGGCGGCTCTCAGCCGCTTTATCTCCCACTTAGGAGAAAATGCATTGCCCCTCTATCGCCTCCTCAGGCACACCGAACACTTCGAGTGGACGGATGCTGCCACCGCCGGACTCAAAGAAATAAAGGCCATATTGGCAACGAATCCGGTCCTGGCTGCACCCAACCTGGGCGAACCAATGTTGTTATACATCGCAGCAACGCATCAAGTTGTAAGCGCAGTACTCGTCGTCGAACGAGAGACAGAAGGGCATAAATTCCCTCTTCAAAAACAAGTGTACTATGTATCCACTGTGTTAACCCCCTGCAAGTCCCGTTACCCGCACTATCAGAAGATAGCGTATGCGGTGTTCATGGCATCCCGGAAGCTCCGACACTACTTTCAAGAGTGTTCGATAACAGTGGCCTCCGAAGTACCACTTAACGACATTATAAACAACCGCGACGCAACGGGCAGGATTGCAAAATGGGCCATTGAGCTCTTACCATTCGATATAACTTACAAACCTCGGCGAGCTATAAAGTCACAAGTTTTGGCTGACTTTGTCGCTGAATGGACCGAAGCCGAACTCCCTAAAGAGTACGGCGCATACTCCAATTGGATTATGCACTTCGACGGCTCTAAAATGTTGGCCGGACTGGGGGCTGGCGTCATATTGACGTCCCCGACCGGGGACACAGTCCGATACGTACTTCAAATAATGTACACGGACTCCAATAACGCAGCCGAATACGAGGCCCTTTTACATGGTCTCCGGATGGCAACCTCCATGGGCATCCAACGCCTAGAGGTGCGCGGGGATTCAAACCTTGCAATATCCCAAATAAATGGAGACTTTGATGCCAAGGATCCGAAAATGGCAGCATATCGCAACGCTGTCCTAAAAATGTCAGCTCGGTTCGACGGACTCGAATTCCATCACATAGCCAGGGATAATAACCAAGCGACCGACGTATTGGCACGCATCGGCGCAAAACGTAACGCTGTCCCTCCAAACATCTTCCTGGAACGGCTGTTCAAGCCATCCGTACTATGGGAAGAGGAGTCCGGAAATAACAAACCGGAAGCAGCCACACCAACCGACACAGAGCAATTTGACATAAGCGGCGATTCCGCCGCTGAAATAACACCTTCAGCCCACGACATAATGGCCGTAATCGCCCCCTGGACAGAACCATTCCTAGCCTACTTACTTAGGCAGGAACTTCCCCAAGACCAAAATGAGGCCCGCTGCATAGTTCGGTGATCTAAAGCCTACAAGGTCCACGAGGGAGAACTTTATAAGAAAAGCACAACCGGAGTCCTTCAAAGGTGTATCTCCGAAGAGGAAGGGCGAGACCTCCTGGCTGAAATTCATGCCAGACTAGGCGGACACCACGCAGCAGCCCAGGCCCTCGTAGGAAAGGCCTTCCGTACAAGATTTTATTGGCTGACGGCCCCGGCAGATGCTCAGGACTTAGTCCAAAGATGCGTCGGTTGTCAGCTCTTTGCTAATCAGAGCCATATGCCACCCACCGCCCTCAAAACTATACCCATTACCTGGCCGTTCGCGGTCTGGGGGCTTGACATGGTTGGACCCCTTAAAGGGGGAACCCACAAGCAAAGGTACCTATTGGTCATGGTGGACAAGTTCACCAAATGGATAGAGGCCAAACCAGTCAAAACGGCAGAGTTCGGACCAGTGATAGACTTTATCTGCGGGGTAGTACACCGTTTTGGCGTCCCCCACAGCATCATCACCGATAACGGCACGAATTTTACGGCCGACGAGGTTAAATCATGGTGCAAAAATATGGGCATTAAGATCGATTACACTTCAGTCTATCATCCTCAAACCAACGGTCAAGTGGAACGAGCAAATGGTCTAATAATGAGCGGCATCAAACCCAGACTAGTGCGGTCACTTACGAAATCTGACACGCACTGGGTAGAGGAGCTCGACTCCGTTCTCTGGGGGCTGCGGACAACGCCCAACCGTACTACCGGATTCACACCATTTTTTATGGTGTACGGCGCAGAGGCAGTTCTGCCCTGCGACATTATTCATGACTCACCTCGAGTGCGCATGTATGAAGAAAGAGAGGCCGAGCTGGATCGGCAGGACAGCTTGGACGCATTGGAGGAAGAACGCGACGTTGCCAAGGCTCGTTCCGCATTCTATCAGCAGCAGGCTCGAAGATATCAAAGCAGAGAAGTACGGGCCAAGACTTACAACGTTGGCGAACTAGTTCTACGCCTGCCGGACAAGAAAAAGGACAAGCTCAAGCCCAAATGGGAAGGCCCCTTCATTATCAATCAAGTCCTGACCGGCGGAGCGTACCGTGTATGAAATGCGTTGGACAACCGACTCGAGCCGAACCCATGGAACGCAGCCCGCCTCCGAAGATTCTATGCCTAGCGCCGGACTAAGAGTTCGTCCCCTTCCCCCGTTCAAATTTTTACACTTCAGCTGTCTTTTGTTTCCCTTTCTTCTCTTAACCCTTTTACTAAAAAGCCCTTAAGGGCCTACTTGCGCATTTTTCGCATGACACTTGATGTGCCATCCGCACTCATTATACCTGGGGGCTTCTTTTCCAGAAGCTCAATTATAAGGGCTTCATGCCCAGCACATGTGTCAAGCTTCCACATGTACCTTTTTACTCACCATTATATGCATTGATATGACTTAAGTTTTGGCCAAGCTGGGTTGCCTGGCTCCTGTGCTTACCCCTACGTTCCCGATTGTTCGGCTAGGAGGTAAAGGGAGCACCTCTGCGATTGTTACTACCGGATCAACCGGATGTGTACCTCAGATTGGGTGAAGCCGAAAGCTAGCGTTCTTAAGGGAATATTCGGTCGGTGATTGGCAAGATGATTTTTTACCAATTTATTTATCTGCCCCCAGATGTTTTTCTGCTTTTTTTGCAGTCCGGACATGCACTTTAGGGCATGCCCCTCCCAGAGGAAAGGAACCCTTAACGGAACTATTCTCCCTGGAAGATGTTTCTTACTAACCATGTAATATAACATAACTAGTTGGGCACTTGTCTGAAATGACCCCTACGCCTGGTCTCCATGCATACTCCGGCTGTTTCATAGCCGAGAAGGTATTCGGACACACTCCAGACTCTAGGGTCCCGAGGTCGAAGCGAAAAGGTTGGCAAAGACAAACAATCTACAATCCGGCTAGAAGGCATTTTACATGTCATTTTATAATACATTGTCAAATTGACTGACTGTATTCTTCCTCAATCCCGTCTAACAGGCTGTCTAATTTACAGTCCTGTTGGGAAAACTTAGCGGCCAACTCTACTTGGCCGTATACTAAACTTACAGGGATCTCCTTCCCATCGGGCCCCACAGGTCCGACTTCGGCCATGTGGTTGGGATCCGCCTTCTTGTACCACGTCTTCACCATGGCCCAGGCCTCCCTGGCACCTTGGCGGCAGGCTGAAACCTTCCATAAATGGAAGCGCTGCCGCACTCCCTGAAGCTTCTCCGCAAGCTCCCCAAGGCCCTCGGGTAGGGAGAAGGCTGGCCATAACACCTGGATGACGCCGCGCATTGCCTGCCGAACTCGTTCGATAAGTTGCAACAGCTCGGGAAATTGATCACCCATTGATACGGGCATCTCCTCCGCAGGACGACCTGTGAGTATACCTACACACATATTTTGTCAATTGACTTCCTCGCCGAACTCTTCTTTTTCAAAGGAGTTCGCTCAAGCACTTACTATAGATGCCGCAACGAAGCCGTTGATTCTCCTTAACAGAGCCAGACAGCTCGGCCCGAACGCCTTTCAGCTCTTCTCCAAGCTGGGCATGGGCATCCTAGAGCTTGTTCCTTTCGTGCTGCACCTTATGCAGCACCCTCTCGCCGGCCTTCAGCTGGCGCAGAAGTTCTTGCCTGTCCGGATCTTGTCCGGCAGCACCTGCAACGTCATTATCAGACTTGCGCACAGGCCAAACACTACTTATCTTTTTAAATAATGTGTTACCAGGAGAGGTCCCTGTGTTTCCTCCTGCGGCAGCGAGTGCGGCCTCAAGTTGAGCCTTACACTCTTGCAGCTCCTGAGACAGTTGGGTATTCTTCTCGGTAAGACCCTGCGTTCCATATGATCCTTAAATCAGTTAATATAACTACTTTAAGTCTCGGGGCTACTGGCATATATAACTATTAAATTCTCTTACCCGTATGTCTTTTACATACTGCTCCGTGGCTCTGGTCAAACCATCTTGAGCGGCACGGAGGTGCGTGTCCCCTGCGTTAAAGGCATCCAACACCTCAGGGGAGAAGCACGCGTCACGAAAAATTGTCCGGCGGCGCCTGTGGTTCGTGGAGCTCTCCACCTCAGATTTGGTGGCGGGCAGTCTGTCGGCATCCTCCGTTGGAGGAGTATCCGGCTCGCGCCTTGCGCTCGCCTCCCCCTCCAGACCAGGCGCTGGAGCTTGGCTGGTAGAGGCCGGATTGGCAACCTCTACGCCCGCAGTCCGGCGGGCGCTTTTTCTCCTGCAAAAGTTATAAGCACTCAAACACTTCCTAGGGACATTGTTCTAAAAAACGAACCATGAGATATACCTTTGCGGCGACGCTTCGACTCGCGCCACACTCCTCTTCCGCCTGCTGGGCCGAACTGACCCTTGTTGGTCAGCCATCATGGGTTCGGCTTCCTGCCTTGAAGGCGCAGCCTGCACGACACAGTTGTATATGGTGGTCAGAAACGCGCGAAGATGGAGTAATGGTGTTAAGAATCCGGTCATAAGTACCTGGGAAGCCGATGACAAGCCGGGGTAGTCGGTTGTGATGGCGACTAAAGCATTATCGATGCTGAGCTGATGGAACACCCCATCGATTAGCTCCACCTTTATATCCGGATCCTCTTCGGAGGTCGGATCGAGGGATCTTCCCGGATCCTCGGGTTGCGGAGCCGGACTGTGAATGTCCTCCACATCCCGGCGCAATTCCTGCGTCAAAATCATAGAGTAAGGAACTCGGCTTTAGAAGCGCGGGTCGGATGAATAAACGTCCGCTTACCCAGCTCCGAGGGTTACTCATGGAAAACCCGTTCAATGGGTTCGTACGGAAGAAGTCTTCTTTCTCCCCCTTGTACAGGCCGGACAGGATCTTCACCAGATCCTCGGCCGAGCCCGGCCACTTGCGGCCGTGGCGGGTGGCGTCGTCCTCCCCGTTAAAATCCCACATGGGGTGGCCCCTGTATTGTAGTGGCTGCACCCCCCGCATAATGCATGTTGCCATGACTCCAATCATGGTCAACCCGGAATGGGCCAGTAACCTTATCCGGCCCATCAAATAATGGACGCTCTTGTCTTCCTCCAGTTGGGGGCTCCGCGGACGCCAACTAAGGCGTTTCTTCAGAGGAGCATTGCTGAACTCCGGGAGGCCGATCCGAACAGGGTCCGGCAGCGGAGCATCTTCTATATAAAACCATTCCGAAGGCCAGTCTTCAGATGCCTTCTTAGGGGTTCCGAATGGATATCTAGTCCCGGCAATGCGCCATATTTCGGCGCTGCCCACTTGATATATGGACCCCTTGTGAGAGCGGGGTACAAGGCAGAACAACCTCTTCCACAGCGTGAAATGGGGCTCGACGCCCAGGAATGCTTGCAAAGAGCTACGTAACCCGCAATATGCAGGATCGAGGCGGGCGTGAGGTGATGAAGCTGGAGTCCGTAGAACTCCAGGAGCCCGTGGAGGAATGGATGTACAGGAAATCCGAGTCCCCTTATTAGATAGGGGACGAAGCATACCCGCTCCCCTTTGTTGGGACTTGGGGTAGCCTCCGCCTACTTCCCACCTTTGTAGGTGGCCAGTCCGGCTCGAACCGGAACCATGAAGGCCGGAGGGAGATATCCCCCCGCTTGGAGCTTCACCAGCTTGTTGTGCGGAATAGAGCATCTCCTCTAATCTCCTGGAAGAGGGCCGGGAGCGCGAGAAGAGGAGCCGCGTTGACGGTCCATGTTGGAATGGATTCTTGGTCGAAAGCACTCCGATGAGTATTCGCGGGAGGAAGATGGTGTGATTTGGATCTGGATTCTTGCCTCTCTTATATGCGGATTATTCGCACAACTAGGGGGTAAAACATAAAAGACACCCTGGCTTTTCGCATTCGTGCGACGCGTGGAAGAAGGCCATTATTGGGCGTGGAAGCCAAGAAGCACAACATTGATGAGGAAGCCGGACACTGTTCAGCAGGTACATGGAACTTGAAGGAGAACCCGCCTTGCAACGCCGAAGACTACACACATGCTGGACTTATCGTCATTGAAGCCTGGTTCGGGGGCTATTGAGGGAGTCCTGGACTAGGGGGTGTCCGGATAGCCGGATTACCGTCATCGGCCGAACTATCATCGGCCGGACTATCACCATTGACCGGACTCCAAGACTATGAAGATACAAAATTGAAGACTTCGTCCCATGTCCGGAGGGGACTTTCCTTGGCGTGGAAGGCAAGCTTGGCGATACGGATATGTAGATCTCCTACCATTGTAACCGACTCTATGTAACCCTAGCGCTCTCCGGTGTCTATATAAACCGGATGGCTTTAGTCCGTAGGACATAACAACAACCCTTACAATCATACAAGTGAAGGAAATATGCCCTAGAGGCAATAATAAAGTTATTATTTATTTCCTCATATCATGATAAATGTTTATTATTCATGCTAGAATTGTATTAACCGGAAACATGATACATGTGTGAATACATAGACAAACATATAGTCACTAGTATGCCTCTACTTGACTAGTTCATTAGTCAAAGATGGTTATGTTTCCTAACCATAAGACATGTGTTGTCATTTGATTAATGGGATCACATCATTAGGAGAATGATGTGATTGACATGACCCATTCCGTTAGCCTAGCACTTGATCGTTTAATATATTGCTATTGCTTTCTTCATGACTTATACATGTTCCTGTAACTATGAGAATTATGCAACTCCCGTTTACCGGAGGAACACTTTGGGTACTACCAAACGTCACAACGTAACTGGGTGATTATAAAGGAGTACTACAGGTGTCTCCGAAGGTACATGTTGAGTTGGCGTATTTCGAGATTAGGTTTTGTCACTCCGATTGTCGGAGAGGTATCTCTGGGCCCTCTCGGTAATGCACATCATTATAAGCCTTGCAAGCAATGTGACCAAATGAGTTGGTTACGGGATGATGCATTACGGAACGAGTAAAGAGACTTGCCGGTAACGAGATTGAACTAGGTATTGGATACCGACGATCAAATCTCAGGCAAGTAACATACCGATGACAAAGGGAACAACGTATGTTGTTATGTGGTTTGACCGATAAAGATCTTCGTAGAATATGTAGAAACCAATATGGGCATCCAGGTTCCGCTATTGGTTATTGACCGAGAATAGTTCTAGGTCATGTCTACATAGTTCTCGAACCCGTAGGGTCTGCACGCTTAACGTTACGATGACAATTTTATTATGAGTTTATAAGTTTTGATGTACCGAAGTTTGTTCGGAGTTCCGGATGTGATCACGGACATGACGAGGAGTCTCGAAATGGTCGAGACATAAATATTGATATATTGGAAGCCTATGTTTGGACATTGGATAGGTTCCGGGTGAAATTGGGATTTTACCGGAACACCGGGGGGTTACCGGAACCCTCCCGGGGGTTAATGGGCCTTTGTGGGCCATGAGGGAGAAGAGGAGGGCCGGCCAGGGCAGGCCGCGAGCCCCCTCCCCCCTAGTACGAATAGGACAAGGAAGGGGGTGGGGGGCGGCGCCCCCCTTTCCTCTTTCCCCTCCCCCCTTTCCTTCTCCACCAAGGCAAGAGTGGGGAGTCCTACTCCCGGTGGGAGTAGGACTCCTCCAGGCGCACCCCAAGGGGGCCGGCCGCACCTCCCCCCTCCCTCCTTTATATACGGGGGCAAGGGGGCACCCCATAGACACACAAGTTGATCTACGGATCGTTCCTTAGCCGTGTGCGGTGCCCCCCTCCACCATATTCCACCTCGGTCATATCGTTGCAGAGTTTAGGCGAAGCCCTGCGCCGGTAGAACATCATCATCGTCACCACGCTGTCGTGCTAACGGAACTCATCCCCGAAGCTTTGCTGGATCGGAGCCCGGGGATCGTCATCGAGCTGAACGTGTGCTGAACTCGGAGGTGTCGTACGTTCGGTACTTGGATCGGTCGGATCGTGAAGACGTACAACTACATCAACCACATTGTCATAACGCTTCCGCTTACGGTCTACGAGGGTACGTGGATGAACACTCTCCCCTCTCGTTGCTATGCCATCAACATGATCTTGCGTGTGCGTAGGAATTTTTTTGAAATTACTATGTTCCCCAACAGTGGCATCCGAGCCTACGTTTTATGCGTTGATGTTATATGCACGAGTAGGACACAAGTGAGTTGTGGGCGATACAAGTCATACTGCTTACCAGCATGTCATACTTTGGTTCGGCGGTATTGTGAGATGAAGCGGCCCGGACCGACATTACGCGTACGCTTACGCGAGACTGGTTTCACCGTTACGAGCACTCGTGCTTAAAGGTGGCTGGCGGGTGTCCGTCTCTCTCACTTTAGCTGAATCGAGTGTGGCTACGCCCGGTCCTTGCGAAGGTTAAAACAGCACCAACTTGATGAACTATCGTTGTGGTTTTTGATGCGTAGGTAAGAACGGTTCTTGCTCAGCCCGTAGCAGCCACGTAAAATTTGCAACAACAAAGTAGAGGACGTCTAACTTGTTTTTGCAGGGCATGTTGCGATGTGATATGGTCAAGACGTGATGCTATATTTTATTGTATGAGATGATCATGTTTTGTAACCGAAGTTATCGGCAACTGGCAGGAGTCATATGGTTGTCGCTTTATTGTATGAAATGCAAACGCCCTGTAATTGCTTTACTTTATCACTAAGCGGTAGCGATAGTCGTAGAAGCAATAGATGGCGTAACGACAACGATGCTATGATGGAGATCAAGGTGTCACGCCGGTGACGGTGGTGATCATGACGGTGCTTCGAAGATGGAGATCACAAGCACAAGATGATGATGGCCATATCATATCACTTATATTGATTGCATGTGATGTTTATCCTTTATGCATCTTATCTTGCTTTGATTGACGATAGCATTTTAAGATGATCTCTCACTAATAATCAAGAAGTGTTCTCCCTAAGTATGCACCGTTGCGAAAGTTCTTCGTGCTGAGACACCACGTGATGATCGGGTGTGATAGGCTCTACGTTCAAATACAACGGGTGCAAAACAGTTGCACACGCGGAATACTCAAGTCATACTTGACGATCCTAGCATATACAGACATGGCCTCGGAACACGGAGACCGAAAGGTCGAGCGTGAATCATATAGTAGATATGATCAACATAGTGATGTTCACCATTGCAACTACTCCATCTCACATGATGATCGGACATGGTTTAGTTGATTTGTATCACGTGATCACTTAGATGACTAGAGAGATGTCTGCCTAAATGGGAGTTCTTAAGTAATATGATTAATTGAACTTAAATTTATCATGAAACATAGTACCTGATAGTATTTTGCTTGTCTATGTTTGTTTGTAGATAGATGGCTCGTGCTGTTGTTCCGTTGAATTTTAATGCGTTCCTTGAGAAAGCAAAGTTGAAAGATGATGGTAGCAATTACACGGACTGGGTCCGTAACCTAAGGATTATCCTCATTGCTGCACAGAAAAGTTACGTCCTGGAAGCACCGCTGGGTGCTAGGCCTGCTGCTAATGCAACTGACGACGTTAAGAACGTCTGGCAGATCAAAGCTGATGACTACTCGATAGTTCAGTGTGCCATGCTTTACGGCTTAAAACCGGGTCTTCAACGACGTTTTGAACGTCATGGAGCATATGAGATGTTCCAGGAGTTGAAGTTAATATTTCAAGCAAATGCCCGGATTGAGAGATATGAAGTCTCCAATAAGTTCTACAGCTGCAAGATGGAGGAGAATAGTTCTGTCAGTGAACACATACTCAAAATGTCTGGGTATAATAATCACTTGATTCAACTGGGAGTTAATCTTCCTGATGATAGTGTCATTGACAGAATTCTTCAATCACTGCCACCAAGCTACAAGAGCTTTGTGATGAATTATAATATGCAAGGGATGAACAAGACTATTCCCGAGCTCTTCGCAATGCTAAAAGCAGCGGAGGTAGAAATCAAGAAGGAGCATCAAGTGTTGATGGTTAACAAGACCACCAGTTTCAAGAAAAAGGGCAAAGGGAAGAAGAAGGGGAACCTCAAAAAGAACAACAAGAAAGTTGCTGCTCAAGAGAAGAAACCCAAGTCTGGACCTAAGCCTGAAACTGAGTGCTTCTACTGCAAGAAGACTGGACACTGGAAGCGGAACTGCCCCAAGTATTTGGCGGATAAGAAGGATGGCAAAGTGAACAAAGGTATATGTGATATACATGTTATTGATGTGTACCTTACTAATGCTCGCAGTAGCACCTGGGTATTTGATACTGGTTCTGTTGCTAATATTTGCAACTCGAAACAGGGACTACGGATTAAGCGAAGATTGGCTAAGGACGAGGTGATGATGCGCGTGGGAAATGGTTCCAAAGTCGATGTGATCGCGGTTGGCACACTACCTCTACATCTACCATCGGGATTAGTTTTAGACCTAAATAATTGTTATTTGGTGCCAGCGTTGAGCATGAACATTATATCTGGATCTTGTTTGATGCGAGACGGTTATTCATTTAAATCAGAGAATAATGGTTGTTCTATTTATATGAGTAATATCTTTTATGGTCATGCACCCTTGAAGAGTGGTCTATTTTTATTGAATCTCGATAGTAGTGATACACATATTCATAGTGTTGAAACCAAAAGATGCAGAGTTGATAATGATAGTGCAACTTATTTGTGGCACTGCCGTTTAGGTCATATCAGTGTAAAGCGCATGAAGAAACTCCATACTGATGGGCTTTTGGAATCACTTGATTATGAATCACTTGGTACTTGCGAACCGTGCCTCATGGGCAAGATGACTAAAACGCCGTTCTCCGGAACTATGGAGCGAGCAACTGATTTGTTGGAAATCATACATACTGATGTTTGTGGTCCAATGAATGTTGAGGCTCGCGGAGGGTATCGTTATTTTCTCACCTTCACAGATGATTTGAGCAGATATGGGTATATCTACTTGATGAAACACAAGTCTGAAACATTTGAAAAGTTCAAAGAATTTCAGAGTGAAGTGGAAAATCATCGTAACAAGAAAATAAAATTTCTACGATCTGATCGTGGAGGAGAATATTTAAGTTACGAGTTTGGCTTACACATGAAACAATGCGGAATAGTTTCGCAACTCACGCCACCCGGAACACCACAACGAAATGGTGTGTCCGAACGTCGTAATCGTACTTTACTAGATATGGTGCGATCTATGATGTCTCTTACTGATTCACCGCTATCATTTTGGGGTTATGCTTTAGAGACAGCCGCATTCACGTTAAATAGGGCACCATCAAAATCCGTTAAGATGACGCCTTATGAACTATGGTTTGGCAAGAAACCAAAGTTTTGGTTTCTTAAAGTTTGGGGTTGCGATGCTTATGTGAAGAAACTTCAACCAGATAAGCTCGAACCCAAATCGGAGAAATGTGTCTTCATAGGATACCCAAAAGAGAATATTGGGTACACCTTCTATCACAGATCTGAGGGCAAGATTTTCGTTGCTAAAATCGGATCCTTTCTAGAGAAGGAGTTTCTCTCGAAAGAAGTGAGTGGGAGGAAAGTAGAACTTGATGAGATAACTGTATCTACTCCCTTATTGGAAAGTAGTTCATCACAAGAACCGGTTCCTGTGATGACTACAACAATTAGTGAGGAAGCTAATGATATTGATCATGAAACTTCAGATCAAGTTTCTACTGAACCTCGTAGGTCTACCAGAGTAAGATCCGCACCAGAGTGGTACGGTAATCCTATTCTGGAATTCATGTTATTTGACCATGATGAACCTACGAACTATGAGGAAGCGATGATGAGCCCAGATTCCGCAAAATGGCTAGAGGCTATGAAATCTGAGATGGGATCCATCTATGAAAACAAAGTATGGACTTTGGTTGACTTGCCCGATGATCGGCAAGCCATTGAGAATAAATGGATCTTTAAGAAGAAGACTGACGCTGATGGTAATGTAACTGTCTATAAAGCTCGACTTGTTGCGAAAGGTTTTCGGCAAGTTCAAGGGGTTGACTACGATGAGACTTTCTCGCCCGTAGTGATGCTTAAGTCTGTCCGAATCATGTTAGCTATTGTTGCATTTCCTGATTATGAAATTTGGCAAATGGATGTCAAAACTGCATTCCTGAATGGATTTCTGGAAGAAGAGTTGTATATGATGCAGCCAGAAGGTTTTGTTGATCCAAAAGGTGCTAACAAAGTATGCAAGCTCCAGCGATCCATTTATGGACTGGTGCAAGCATCTCGGAGTTGGAATAAACGTTTTGATAGTGTAATCAAAGCATATGGTTTTATACAGACTTTTGGAGAAGCTTGTATTTACAAGAAAGTGAGTGGGAGCTCTGTAGCATTTCTGATATTATATGTAGATGACATATTATTAATTGGAAATGATATAGAATTTCTGGATAGCATAAAGGGATACTTGAATAAAAGTTTTTCAATGAAAGACCTCGGTGAAGATGCTTACATATTGGGCATCAAGATCTATAGAGATAGATCAAGACGCTTAATAGGACTTTCACAAAGCACATACCTTGACAAAATTTTGAAAAAGTTCAAAATGGATCAGGCAAAGAAAGGGTTCTTGCCCGTGCTGCAAGGTGTGAAGTTGAGTCAAACTCAATGCCCGACCACAGCAGAAGATAGAGAGAAAATGAAAGATGTTCCCTATGCTTCAGCCATAGGCTCTATCATGTATGCAATGCTGTGTACCAGACCTGACGTATGCTTAGCAATAAGCTTGGCAGGAAGGTACCAAAGTAATCCAGGAGTGGATCACTGACAGCGGTCAAGAACATCCTGAAATACCTGAAAAGGACTAAGGATATGTTTCTCGTATATGGAGGTGACAAAGAGCTAGTCGTAAATGGTTACGTCGATGCAAGCTTTGACACTGATCCGGACGATTCTAAATCGCAAACCGGATACATGTTTTTATTAAACGGTGGAGCTGTAAGTTGGTGCAGTTCTAAACAAAGTGTCGTGGCGGGATCTACATGTGAAGCGGAGTACATAGCTGCTTTGGAAGCAGCAAATGAAGGAGTCCGAATGAAGGAGTTTATTTCCGATCTAGGTGTCATACCTAGTGCATCGGAACCAATGAAAATCTTCTGTGACAATACTGGTGCAATTGCCTTGGCAAAGGAATCCAGATTTCACAAGAGGACCAAGCACATCAAGAGACGCTTCAATTCCATTCGGGACCAAGTCGAAGTGGGAGACATAGAGATTTTCAAGATACATACGGATCTGAATGTTGCAGACCCATTGACTAAGCCACTCTCACGAGCAAAACATGATCAGCACCAAGACTCCATGGGTGTTAGAATCATTACTATGTAATCTAGATTATTGACTCTAGTGCAAGTGGGAGACTGAAGGAAATATGCCCTAGAGGCAATAATAAAGTTATTATTTATTTCCTCATATCATGATAAATGTTTATTATTCATGCTAGAATTGTATTAACCGGAAACATGATACATGTGTGAATACATAGACAAACATATAGTCACTAGTATGCCTCTACTTGACTAGCTCATTAGTCAAAGATGGTTATGTTTCCTAACCATAAGACATGTGTTGTCATTTGATTAATGGGACCACATCATTAGGAGAATGATGTGACTGACATGACCCATTCCGTTAGCCTAGCACTTGATTGTTTAGTATATTGCTATTGCTTTCTTCATGACTTATACATGTTCCTGTAACTATGAGAATTATGCAACTCCCGTTTACCGGAGGAACACTTTGGGTACTACCAAACGTCACAACATAACTGGGTGATTATAAAGGAGTACTACAGGTGTCTCCGAAGGTACATGTTGAGTTGGCGTATTTCGAGATTAGGTTTTGTCACTCCGATTGTCGAAGAGGTATCTCTGGGCCCTCTCGGTAATGCACATCATTATAAGCCTTGCAAGCAATGTGACCAAATGAGTTGGTTACGGGATGATGCATTACGGACCGAGTAAAGAGACTTGCCGGTAACGAGATTGAACTAGGTATTGGATACCGACGATCAAATCTCGGGCAAGTAACATACCGATGACAAAGGGAACAACGTATGTTGTTATGCGGTTTGACCGATAAAGATCTTTGTAGAATATATAGGAACCAATATGGGCATCCAGGTTCTGCTATTGGTTATTGACCGAGAATAGTTCTAGGTCATGTCTACATAGTTCTCGAACCCGTAGGGTCCGCACGCTTAACGTTACGATGACAGTTTTATTATGAGTTTATAAGTTTTGATGTACCGAAGTTTGTTCGGAGTTCCGGATGTGATCACGGACATGACGAGGAGTCTCGAAATGGTCAAGACATAAATATTGATATATTGGAAGCCTATGTTTGGACATCGGAAAGGTTCCGGGTGAAATCGGGATTTTACCGGAACACCGGGGGGTTACCGGAACCCTCCCGGGGGTTAATGGGCCTTAGTGGGCCATGAGGGAGAAGAGGAGGGCCGGCCAGGGCAGGCCGCGCGCCCCCTCCCCCCTAGTCCGAATAGGACAAGGAAGGGGGGGGGCGCCTCCCTTTCCTCTTTCCCCTCCCCCCTTTCCTTCTCCACCAAGGCAAGAGGGGGGAGTCCTACTCCCGGTGGGAGTAGGACTCCTCCAGGCGCACCCCAAGGGGGCCGGCCGCACCTCCCCCTCCCTCCTTTATATACGGGGGCAAGGGGGCACCCCATAGACACACAAGTTGATCTACGGATCGTTCCTTAGCCGTGTGCGGTGCCCCCCTCCACCATATTCCACCTCGGTCATATCGTCGCGGAGTTTAGGCGAAGCCCTGCGCCGGTAGAACATCATCATCGTCACCACGCCGTTGTGCTGACAGAACTCATCCCCGAAGCTTTGCTGGACCGGAGCCCGGGGATCGTCATCGAGCTGAACGTGTGCTGAACTCGGAGGTGCCGTACGTTCGGTACTTGGATCGGTCGGATCGTGAAGACGTACAACTACATCAACCGCGCTGTCATAACGCTTCCGCTTACGGTCTACGAGGGTACATGGACGTACACTCTCCCCTCTCGTTGGTATGCCATCAACATGATCTTGCGTGTGCGTAGGAATTTTTTTGAAATTACTACGTTCCCCAACAACAAGGAACACCATTGAGCGCCAAGTACAACGACTAGCGACCAAGCTCAACGTCAACAAGCAACCCATGATCTTCAACATAGGCAATCTTGTGTGGCTACACCTTCGCAAGAACCGCTTCCCCAACGAACGCAAGTCCAAACTTCTCCCTTGAGCTGACGGACCCTTCAAGGTGCTAGCACGCTACAACGACAACGCTTACAAGATTGAGCTCCACGAGACAAGTACAACGTGAGCGACATCTTCAACGTCAAAGACCTCTCGCCTTACCATGGTGATGAAGATTTTGATCCGAGGTCGGATATTTCACAAGGGAGGGGAGATGATGTGGAGCATCCTTCCATCATCCCCATGGACTCTACACCGACACATCCAACCCCACGATGACCCATGACAAGAGCTAGAGCACGTGCTTTGGAAACTGAGGTGAACTCCTTCCTACTTGACTTGCATATGGACACGAATGGAACATGGTTACTACCTCACCAAAATACGCTATGCCTCCTTAGGTATGAAGAGGAACATCGCAAAGAAGCTCAAGAGCATCACCAAGGAGAAGGAGGACCACCCCAAGGCCTTGCGAACCAAGACGGAGTGCAACAACAGCAACACAGGAGGTCCCAGGTGACCCCGTGCGCACGGGCCCCCGAGACCCCGTGCCCACGGACTACACAAGAAGTTGGCGCTGGAGCACCCCATGCGCACGGGCCCGTACCATGCCCACGGGCCCAACTTACTCAGTGCGCACGGGCCTCCTAGGATGGCCGGCTAAGATCAAGTCTTCGGCCCCTCTTCATCTCCTTCGACCCCACGGCTATATATTCCGTACATAGGACCATGTTTAGGGTTAGCAAAGTATTAGATGAGATATTTGTGAGCTTTGCTCCTTCACCTTCCCTCTTGGTGGATCAAGACCCCCTAGGGAAGAAATCTTGTGGATTTCAAGACCTCCATAAGGAGAAGACTATATTCAAGCCCCCATCTCCTTTGGATTTGGGATGAACTTTGCCATTATATCTTTCCTTTGATTGTGTTTGTGACTTGTGGATCTTGTGTTGTTATTCTAGTGGATGTGTAATCGGGAATTATTGGAGTGATTTCCTCTTTGTGTTCTTGTTGTTGCTCTCCTTTTCCCCCTCCAAGTGTGAAAATATCCCTCTTAGGGTTACCCCCTACATCAGTGCCGCTCTAGACCGCGTCGCGAAAAAGACACCAATACCGGCACCGGAGACAACAATACTCCGGATAACGCCGAAGACCAAGAAGCCCCTATCGAACCAACATCCGAGCATGATGATTGGGAGGATGGGCAAGTCAACCCCGATGATCCCATCGGGAATGAGGGCTCGGAGGATAGTAAGTACTTACTGATCTCCGAAGAGGACAAGAGCCTCGGCGACGAAGAGTTCATCATGCCAGAGGAACCCCTCGAACAAGAGCGCTTTAAGAGCCGGCTAATAGCCACTGCAAGAAGCTTGAAAAAGAAGCAACACCAGCTTCAAGATGATCAGGATCTGCTCAATGACAGATGTACTGATGTCTTGGCAGCCGAGGAATACGGCCTCGATCGCCCAACTAAGAGTTATCCGAAGCATAAGCTGCTACCCCAATTCGACGACGAGGCCCCAGAGCCTATACCGCCAACGCGTACGGATGCCGACGGACCTGATCGACCACCACGTGGCTGGGATAGAGCGGCAACTCAAGCCGAACACCCGCCTGCACCACCTCGCCATAAAGGCAGAGAGACAATAGTTGCAGGATACACCTATGACATACGACAAGACCTGGCTAACAGAGCTGGTCAGACCAGATCAATCTATGGATCAAGGGGGCGTGCTCGAGCGCGAGAGGACGGCCATCAGGCCTGGCGTGACAATCGCAACTTCACCCGGGCCGAGAACCGCATACGGACTCCATCTGAACTTCATTGTGACGTTGCTGCATACAGAGGCGCCGCACACCCCCTATGCTTCATCGATGAGGTAATGGAGCACCAGTTCCCATAAGGGTTTAAACCCGTGAACATTGAATCATACAATGGCACAACGGATCCCGCAATATGGATTGAAGACTTTCTTCTCCACATTCACATGGCTTGCGGTGATGATTTACATGCGATCAAATATCTCCCCCTAAAGCTCAAGGGACCAGCCCGACACTGGTTAAATAGACTCCCAGAAAACTCCGTTGGAAGCTGGGAAGACCTGGAGGATGCATTTAGAGACAATTTCCAGGGCACTTATATCCGGCCTCCGGACGCCGATGACCTCAGTCACATAGTCCAGCAGCCCGGAGAGTCAGCAAGAAAATTCTGGACCCGGTTCCTAATAAAAAAGAACCAAATTGTTGGTTGTCCGGACGCCGAGGCTCTAGCATCCTTTAAACACAGCATCCCCCACGAATGGCTTGCCCGACACCTCGGCCAAGAAAAGCCGAAGTCCATGGCAGCCCTCACATCACTCATGACCCGCTTTTGCGCAGGCGAAGATAGCTGGCTTGCCCGTAGTAGCAAGGAACAGAAATGGCAAGCCCCGACGCAACAACAATAAGCGTCGGAGCAACACTGACAATGCCAAAGACACGGCGGTCAATGTCTTATTCAGTGGCTCCAAACCCGGTCTGTGGAAGAGGCCATTCAAAAGAAACAAAGAGAGTTCATCTAGCCTGGACCGAATACTCGATCGACCTAGCCAGATTCACGGCATTCCTGACAAGCCTGCCAACCATACCAACAGCATTGTTGGGTATTTAAACAGGCTGGTGATGACCCACAAGTGTAGGGGATCTATCGTAGTCCTTTCGATAAGTAAGAGTGTCGAACCCAACAAGGAGCAGAAGGAAATGATAAGCGGTTTTCGGTAAGGTTTTCTCTGCAAGCACTGAAATAATAGGTGACAGATAGTTTTGTGATAAGATAAATAGTAACGAGCAACAAATAAATAAAGTAAATAAAGTGCAGCAAGGTGGCCCAATCCTTTATGTAGCAAAGGATAAGCCTGGACAAATTCTAATAATGAAGAAGGAGCTCCCGAGGACACATTGGGAATTATCGTCAAGCTAGTTTTCATCACGTTCGTATGATTCGCGTTCGGTACTTTGATAATTTGATATGTGGGTGGACCGGTACTTGGGTACTGCCCTAACTTGGACAAGCATCCCACTTATGATTAACCTCTATTGCAAGCATCTGCAACTACAATAAGAAGTATTAAGGTAAACCTAACCACATCATTAAACATATGGAACCATATCAGCCCCTAACGAAGCAACGCATAAACTAGGGTTTAAGCTTCTGTCACTCTAGCAACCCATCATCTACTTATTACTTCCCCATTCCTTCCTCTAGGCCCAAATAATGGTGAAGTATCATGTAGTCGATGTTCACAAAACATCACTAGAGGAAAAGACAACATACATCTCATCAAAATATCAAACGAATACCAAATTCACATGACTACTAATAGCAAGACTTCACCCATGTCCTCAGGAACAAACGTAACTACTCACAAAGCATATTCATGTTCATAATCAGAGGGGTAATAATATGCATAAAGGATCTGAACATATGATCTTCCACCAAGTAAACCAAATAGCATCAACTACAAGGAGTAATCAACACTACTAGCAACCCACAGGTACCAATTTGTGGTTTTGATACAAGATTGGATACAAGAGATGAACTAGGGTTTTGAAAGGAGATGGTGCTGGTGAAGATGTTGATGGAGATTGACCCCCTCCCAATGAGAGGATCGTTGGTGATGATTTCCCCCTCCCGGAGGGAAGTGTCCCCGGCAGAACAGCTCCGCCAGAGCCCTAGATTGATTCTGCCAAGGTTCCGCCTTGTGGCGGCGGAGTTTCGTCCCGTAAGCTTGCCCCTGATTTTTTCCAGGGTAAAAGTGATGATATAGCAGAAGATGGACGTCGGAGGCCCACCAGGGGGCCCAGGAGATAGGGGGCGCACCCTATATGGAGGGGGGCGTGCCCCCCTGTCTCCTGGACAGGGTATGGGCCTCTTGGCCTATTTCTTTCGCTCATAAATTCTTAATAAATCCAAAAGGTTGTTTTGTGGAGTCTCAGGACTTTTGGAGCTGTGCAGAATAGGTTTCCAACATTTGCTCCTTTTCTAGCCAGAATTCCAGCTGCCGTCATTCCCCCTCTTCATGGTAAACCTTGTAAAATAAGAGAGAATAGCCATAAGTATTGAGATATAATGTGTAATAACAGTCCATAATGCAATAAATATTGATATAAAAGCATGATGCAAAATGGACGTATCAACTCCCCCAAGCTTAGACCTCGCTTGTCCTCAATCGGAAGCCGAAGTCGAAAAATATGTCCACATGTTTAGAGATAGAGGTGTCGATAAAAAAATGGACATGAGGGCATCATGATCATTCTAATAACAGCAACATATATAGATTTTGTCATATGATTTCATATGCTCAAGTAATAAGCAATTCACAATGTCAAGTATGGTTCAAAAACTTCATTGGGAACTAACAAACTATAATCTCAGTCATTGAAGCAATTGCAATTTATCGTAACATCAGAAAGAGTCAATAATAGAGCTTTTAAGCAAGCCCACATCCTCAACTATCTTGTAGTCTTCTATAATTGCTAACACTCACGCAATACTTGTGGTTATAGAGTTTCAGCCGGACACTAAGAAAGATAGGGGCTTATTGTGTTGCCTCCCAACGTATTCACCTTTAGGTGATGTCAACAGTAATAGCCTATGCCAACTTACATCCAATTGGATATATATATCATGATCTTTCAAACACGAGGAGCTTGCCAAAGGATAAAAATAAAATAGGAAAGGTGAAGATCACCTTGACTCAAGCATAAAGTAAAAACATAAAGTAAAAGATAGGCCCTTCGCAGAGGGAAGCAGAGGTTGTCATGCACGTTTAGGGTTGATGCATGAAATCTTAATGCAAAAGAACGTCACTTTATATTGCCCCTTGTATGTGGACCTTTATTATGCAATTCGTCACTTTTATTACTTCCACAACAAGTTCGTACAAAGCTTATTTTCTCTGCACTAATAAGTCATACATATTTAGAGAGCAATTTTTATTGCTTGCACCGATGACAACTTACTTGAAGGATCTTACTCAATCCATAGGTAGGTATGGTGGACTCTCATGGCAAAACTGGGTTTAAGGATATTTGGAAGCACAAGTAGTATCTCTACTTGGTGCAATGAATTTGGCTAGCATGAGGGGGAAAGGCAAGCTCAACATGTTTGGAAGGTCAATAACAATATACTTTAACTGAGATGTCGGAAAACATAAACCATTACGTTGTCTTCCTTGTCCAACGTCAACTCTTTTAGCATGTCATACTTAATGAGTGCTTCACAATCATAAAAGATGTCCAAGATAATATATTTATATGTGAACCCCTCTTTCCTTATCACTTCCTATTAATTGCAACGATGACTAAGGCTACGTTCATCAACTCTCAACAATTTTTATGCCTCATACTTTCTATGTGTGAAGTTATCACTATCCATAAGATCAATATGAACTCTTTTATTCTTTCTACTTCCTCAAGATCATAGCAACATAGCAAAGCCCTTGACTCAACACTAATCTTTATTATAGATAGAACACGGACTCGATTACATAAAGAGATGACAATGCAAAACTTGAAACTACTTGATATCAAAACTTCAAACTACTAGATCAAGATACTACTAAAAGGATCGAACTAAATAAAGCGGTAAAGATAGGAGTGTGATGGTGATACGATACCGGGACACCTCCCCCAAGCTTGGCAGTTGCCAAGGGGAGTGCCCATACCCATGTGATTATTTCTCCTTCTTCACGGTTGGTGTTATGATCTTCTTGGCGATGATGCCCTTCAGAATACGGTTCTCCTCCTCGAGCTTATTGACTTGCTATTTGAGGTCCATGTTTTCTTCACAGAGCTTGCCCATAATGGCCAAAGCTCCTTTGACCCAAGGATGCTGCATAGCTTTTGGAGAACAAGTAAAAGTCTTTTTCATATTTTCATAAGAAAGAAATCTAGAGTTGGAAGGGATGACCGAAGTTGGAATAGCCATGCTCGGTAGTTCCCCCATCATGAATTCTGCTCGGAGACGCGAGGTAAGTTCTTGATCTTCCTCCATGGCGTCTATCCTTTTCAAATCAGCCTCCATATCATCCTCCGTTGATGGTCCAAAGTGATAAGCATTGCTATTTGCTCCTGGACCTGGCGTGGGGTGAGACACCCGGCTCTCCCCAACTGACTCCTGAGAAGACATCTTGCTTTATTCTGCAACAGGAACAACTCGAAAGGAAAGCAGAGGATATTTGCGTGATACGGTGGTCAAAACCTTAGGGAGTATATATAATGAATTTTTACCGACCAAAGTACGTAACATACAAGAAAACGGAGTCCGGGAGGCACACAAGGTGCCCACGAGACAGGGGGGGCGTGCCCTCCACTCTCGTGGGGGCCTTGTGTCCCTTTTGGACTACTTTCTTCCTAAAATTCTTAAATAATCCAAAACTGATAAAAATTGCCATTAAAGTTGTTTTGGAGTCGGTTTACTTACCGTACCACATACCTATGCCTTTTCGGAGTTTGGAACATTCTGGAAAGTGTTCCTTATGTATTCCTCAGGGGTTATGGTTTCAATAATATTAGTTTCAACATTGATAGGATTACCTGAAACATAGTGTTTAATTCTTTGACCGTTTACCACCCTCGGATTTGTGCCTTCGAAGTTGTTGATTTTTATAGCACCAGAATGATAGACCTCCTCGATAACGTAGGGACCTTCCCATTTTGAGAGAATTTTTCCTGCAAAAAATCTTAAACAAGAGTTGAATAATAACACATAATCTCCTATGTAAAACTCACACTTTTGTATCCTCTTATCATGCCAGCGTTTGACTTTTTCCTTGAATAGCTTGGCATTCTCATATGCTTGGGTTCTCCATTCATCAAGTGAGCTAATATCAAACAACCTCTTCTCACCGGCAAGTTTGAAGTCATAATTGAGCTCTTTAATTGCCCAATATGCCTTATGTTCAAGTTCAAGAGGTAAATGACACGCATTTCCATAAACCATTTTATATGGAGACATACCCATAGAATTTTTGTATGCAGTTCTATAGGCCCATAATGCATCATCAAATTTTTTGGACCAATTCTTTCTAGATCTATTCACAGTCTTTTGCAAAATTAATTTGAGCTCTCTATTGCTCAACTCTACTTGACCACTAGACTGTGGACACTACAAAAAAATACACTTCCGTGATGATACGTGTTTGTCACAGTAGGTCATGTTTTTTGTCATGCATGTACATCCATGAAAAATTTATGACAGAATCAAGATAGTCATACTTGTGCTATCGTAGAAGTGTTCCATGACATTACCAAAATTATCATCACGGAAGTGTCCACTTCCATGACGATAAATTGCGTGTCACAGAAGTGCTTTCGTCAAGGGTGACCGACACGTGGCATCCCCATAACGGAACACCGTTAAGCTATCGGGTCAGGTTTTGAATCCTATAACCCGTTAACATCCCCGACCAATGGGGATTTTCCACGTGTAAAATCATCATTGGCTGGAGGAAACACGTGTCGGCTCATCGTTGGGACAGATGTCATCCACTCATTGGACGGAAGGCACCTATGATACGTCAACACGTGGCATGGCCCAACAGAGGCCCATTCCTGTGAAAAGGCCGGCCCAGTAAAAATTAGCAGGCCAGCCCATATATGGCATACTTGTGTCAGGTCCATTTAAGCCCATGACCCATACGAGATGTGCCAATTCAGCCCGTCCACGACCTGTTAAAGATTTGACACCATTGCAGCCCATCGTCAGTTCGAGCCCGTTAACAGCCCGCTATATATTTGGGCTCAATATCGGCCCGATGAGATTTCGGCCTATTAACAGCCCACGTAATGGATGGGCCAATTTTCAGGATGTACACACTAGTGCAGAACTGGGCTTTAGTGCCGGTTCGTGACGGCCTTTAGTGCCGGTTGGCGAACCGGCACTAAAGAGTGGGGACTAAAGGCCCCCCCATTTAGTACCGGTTCGTCACGAACCGGCGCTAAAGTGCAAACACGTGGCACGAGCCAGGCCTGGGTGCGTGTAGGACATTAGTACCGGTTGGTAACACCAACCGGTACTAAATGTTTTTTATTTATTTTTGCTTTAATTTTGTGTTTTCAATTTGGCTTTATTTTCCATTTAATTCTTTTTTGTTTGCTGGTATTTCACGATACTACAAATTGTACACGTTATGCATATATATAAATAGATTTTCTCGTACGTAGAAC